>NC_137464.1:186831233-187126852 GCF_964235325.1 Thermobia domestica
CAATGTTATGCTTATACAACGGCACAGTAAAATAAACGTGATGCAATGTTAAAAACCCAAACCAGGATCTCAGCACGTGTTCATCTGCGTAGAGCAACTTAAAAATAAAATAAACCATCCACTCATTTACGGATTTGTTTCTTTTTTCCACAACACCTTTCTGTCCTGAAAAATAATGGAGTAAAACCCTCTAAGATGGTGATTCTCAATCTTTCCAAGTGGAGGATTTCCTAAAGAAAAAATACCAAATTCAACACATTCTACAATCCGTAAAAGTGTTGTGGTTTAGGTGGGAGAGAACACAGTACATGATAACATAAGCTGACCCTAGGTTTCTTTAGTGATACCCAAAAACTGAGAGAGGTAGAAATTTGAAGGACTTTGGCTTTTTAAAATTAATTTCTTCAGTAAACTTAATTTTTCTAATTGGTTGATTTGGAGTTTAGCACCGAGACCATATGTGACGTGAATCTACAGCTTAAGGTGGTATTTATCAAATCAAAATCGCCCCATCTGAAAATATAATAAATCGTTAGCACTAAAATAATGTTGCTTAATGCTATAAGCACAGTGTTCCCACGTATGGAGAGTTATTAACAAATTAAAATGGTGATTTTGGCTTGATGTCAAGCAAAAATCGATACTTTTATTTACAAATAAGCTTTCGGGAAAATGAAAAATGTAGCCGTTAGTGCTACGTTCGTGCTCGTCAGTGCTCGTACGTACGGAGAGTTATTAGCAAATTAATGTGGCGATATGGGATTGACATCAAGCCAAAACAGCCACACTTACGAATTAACATCGCGGAAAATGAAAAGGATATCAATCGTTAATGCTTCGTTAGTGCTACAAATAGGACATTAGTGTTTCTAAACGGAGTTAGTAACAAATTAAAGTTCCAATTTTGCTTTGATGTCAAGCAAAAATAATCATTTTACAAATAAACTGTACGGAAAACAGAGAAATTGTCGTTCGTGCCTGTTACCTGTAGAAACACAATATTAGATATTCTACTTACTCATTGAATGTTATTAACAAATTAAAAAAATCGATTCAGGATTGACGTCAAGACAAAATTTCGACATTTAGAAATACGTTTAGCGAAAAACGAAAAGGGTATCATTCGTTAGTGCTACGTTCCTGCTGAATAGTGTCATAACCACACCGTTAGTGCTTCTTCATACGGAAAGATATTAAATTGAAATGGCGATTCTGGCTTGACGTTAAGCTAAAATCACCACTTTTACGAATGTTTTGCAAAAAAGGAAAAGAATGTTAATCGTTAGTGCTGCGTTGCTATAAGCACAAGGTTAGTAGTAAACGTACAGGAAATTATTAATAACCAAACCAAACAGCCAAAATTGCTCCTTTTCTAAATAAGCTTTGCGGAAAATGAAAAGCGTATCAATTATCAGTGCTACTTTTTGTGCTGGCTAGTGCTGCTAGATCCTACTTTAATTTCTTAATAACTTTTCGTACTTAGAAGTACTAAGCTTGTGTTTATAGCACTGAACAGCACCAACGATCGACACCTTTTTCGTTTTCCCCAGTGCTAATTTGTATAAGTCATGATTTGGGATTTTAAAAATCCTCATTTTCAATAAACTTTACAAAGAATGAAAAGAGTGTAAATCATTGGTTCTACATTAATGCGTTCCTACGTACGGAAAGTTATTAAATTAATACGTCATTCTGAATTGGCGGACAGTTAAATTGGCTATTAGAAAACAAACTGTGTTTCAATTGTTTGTACTACGATTGTATATACAACGTTTGTGCTCCTACATGCGAGAAGTTATTAAGAAATTAAAGTAGTCATAATAATTTGTTAATAGCTTTTCGAACGGAGAAGCACTAATGTCGTGCTTGTAGCACTAGCCAGCAGTAACATAGCACTAACGATTGACATCCTTTTTCGTTCCCCGCAAAACTTCTTTGTAAAAATTGCCATTTTGTCTTGACGTCATTCCATAATCGCCACTTTAATTTGTTACGTATGCGCACTGACGTTATACTGGTAGCTCTAACCAGACCAACGTTGCACTAATGATTGACATTTATTTTGTTCCTTTAAAGTTTAGTTGTATAAGTGGTGATTTTAGGTTGACGTTAAGTTAGGATCGCCACTATAATTTGTTGATAACTTTCCGTATGTAGAACCATTAACGTTGTGCTTGCCGTGCGAACCATAACTAACGATTAGTATAAGTTTTATTATGATTTTTTTTAGATGTGGCGATTTTGACTTGATAAATGACTTAACGTAAGATCCGTACGACATAAGCTTCCACATGGAAACGAACCCAGGTCTCCCACGTCCAAGGCGCGTAAACTAACCATACAGACACGACAGAGTTCAATGTTTCTAATTAAATTAGTCAATAAACAGCACAAACATAGACTTGGGCTAGAACTGTAACTCCAGATTTTTTTAAATGTCAACTGATCATATTTCCAAAAACTGCACAAACTTCAAGTAAATACCTAAATGTAGCCTCTAATGTTGGTATTTAAATTCCTACTACCCTACCTTATTCGAAGTAATTAAATAATTGTCTGTTACGAAGGCATCCTCCCACTATATCGTTTCCAATCTCATCACTTCTCGAATAGGGGTGTGGTTTAGTCCGTCTTCATTGCTCGTGATGACGAATGTGGCTTTTCCTGGTTATGAACTCCCATTTAATCGCTCGGAGAAAAGAAACCCGCTTGAAATAAATAAGCAGTAGCAAATGTGAAATATATATAATAAAATAAAGAAAACAACTAAACAAATCAGCAGCAGGAAACATGCTCTCAGTAAAACAGAGTTAAACTCCATTTGTACTCCACCTTCACAAATGAACTTTACACCACCAAATAATTCTTCACATCTGTAGCCAGATGAATGGAACCTAAGTCGAATTCACTTCTTTGCTTAATTTTTTCTATTGTTGGTTGTTCTGTTCTCGTAAGGTGAGATCGGTGTCAGTGATGGATCTAGCCCAGGGCCGGGAGGGGGGATAGGCCACCCAGTTTTTTGACTGACAAAAATAATTTAAACTATTATTTACATTTTTTAAAAGTTCATAGAATACTCGTGGTGCAATTATGAGTCTGGGTTCTGGCTGCCCCCCTACCTGGCTGATTTTTACCTTCTGAATCCGCCATTGCCACTAGTAATTCTTCTTTCAGAATTAGATGAAAGCACTGGGACTTTGAGTAAACGGTGTCT
Source organism: Thermobia domestica (assembly GCF_964235325.1). Taxonomy (NCBI): domain Eukaryota; kingdom Metazoa; phylum Arthropoda; class Insecta; order Zygentoma; family Lepismatidae; genus Thermobia; species Thermobia domestica. The sequence goes on from NC_137464.1 coordinate 186,834,448, forward strand.
ATCTGCTGTGCATTTAACACAAACAATTAATGAAATGCATTACAGGTTTCGAAATATTTGTTTTTATTCTATCTCCCTTTAATGCATACCCACAAATCGTCATCAAGTAGTCTCTATTCTTTCAACATCAATTACACTTTCCAATCATTTCTTCATGGATTAACATTCTACCTAGGTACAATTAGAAAAAGAGTAAATAAGGAAGATGAGCAAGGTAACTTCAGGGAGATGTATTAGGAAGTTCTCGTTTTATTAACTTCTATGCTGCGCTCATGTTCGACGTGTTGTTTAATATGTTTGAAAATCTTGCAGCTCCTTATAAAATTAAGATATTATAGGTCTGGTATGCGTTTCAGAGTAAACTACTAATGGCTTAGACAGTATGTGGCAAAACAAACAGTACTGAAATTCGCGTATGCATGGCTCGCAAATGCACTGTGGTATGAGCTATAAGCGCCACATGTGTGTTCAGTTGTGTGTCGACTAGCGTAGTGTGCAATTGTCGTGAAGATAATGTTACTCACCACTACAGAGGAGAAGGTGTTTATTGTCGAGCACTATTTCCGCTCATACGGTGTGGGGCAGCGTCCCACTGCAGATGAGCGCTCGCCTACTGTATATGAAGATGAAGATTTCATCAGCAGAACATGGCTTAGTCATGAAAGCCATGTGTATCTTGATCTCTACATCAATCGACAGTTGATTATTGACACAGTCTTGCATGACTTGCGCGGTTTTTCCCACGCCAAAAATTTGCCGTTACAACAGTGCTTGCAGCAAGACGAAGCTACTGTCCACACTGTAAGTGAGTCATTACGCTTGTGCTCACAAGAGTTTGGACATTGCTTGATTTCCCGTGGAACGGGTTTTCCATGTCCTTCCCACTTTCCTGACCTCATGGCTCCAGATGCCTCATATCGGGTATGCTGAAAGAAACACATTTCCGAACAGATAACTCCTTATCACTATACTGGGATTAAGAATGAAGGTTCGGTTTTGTTTTGTCTTTCCAACAACCCGTGTTCACTAACACGTTCATCGATCTACAGGACTGCTATGAAGAATGCGACGTAATGGTCAACATTTTAAACACATCATGTACAAGCGCGATTTCTTTTAAATTTACAATATGCGTTGAATAACATTTAGTTGACAACATTTCATATGTTTCTTTATGTTGTACAACAAATAAATAAATGTTAACGATGTGATTTCAGTAATGTTTGTTTTGTCGCATACTGTATTTTGAAGTATTTCGTGAACAAATACAATATGGAAGAATTATATTAATATAAGCTGTCTTTCGAAATGAGCGATGTAAACTATTCACTTTTGGTCATTTTCAATTTCCTCACTATTTTCACCGTTGTTTAGTTGAAGTATATTATTATGATTACGGTTGTTACTGGAAACCGTATCCTCATACCCTTCAGTTCGTCGTCGTTCGTGAATTTGAATATACTAATTGCACATAACAAAGTCACAAAATGGATCTATAAGTGATCTCAGCGGTTGTCCAAGAAGAAGTAACCAAATAACTTCTTCCACCATACTTGGCGAAGGTCGGACATGTCATTCATCCTATACATTTGTATTGATTATCATCCCGTTTTTATTTTTGTCGTATTTCATTTTCCAGTATATTCTTTGTTATCGCATGGTTCTCATTTCCTAGCAGTTTGCGTGTATGCAATTCAAAAGTTGAGTTTAATTTGTGGTAATTAGTATAGTAGTTACTGCCTTTTACAGTTTACGGAAATGAACTTTAGAAATGGTTCTCAAAATCCGAGATATATTCTCTCGTTGCTACATGTAGCGTACACGCTGGGGATGCGCCCCTAAGGAGCAGACATGTTAGGGGAGATGAGTAGGCGCATAATTCAAGATTTGCTTCAGCATTTGCTAATACAACTGGTTCTCCATGTCATTGCCTGTTTCTGTATAAGCACTTCAACTGGAGCGGGCTTTTAAAAGTTAACCTTTCATTTTTTCATCTTTCTTTTCGCTGTACAGTTTGCTGTCCACACAAGTAATGTTGTTTGGAAAACTTCAATGTAATGTTTATACTTTTTTGAATAACGTAGCACATAGTGAATCAACTCATATGTAACCTAATAGTAAAGTAATTGTAAGTGTTGACTTCCTGAGCTCCGTCATGGGATCGATATTTAAAAAGCGGGGAGTAGAAGCGCAAGCTCGAAATTTAAATTGAGAATTTTTAAATATTTGGCATTCGATTTGACCTTGATGCCAGAGATCGTGCGCAGCAACAATCCATTTCTCGTACGATAAGCTAATACCTAGAACTTTGTTTAAAAATAAAGTAAATCCGGTTTAACTGTATTGATAATTTTAGTGGTTTTCATTATACTGAAATGCAAAGTGGAAGATTTCAATATGAGTGGAAAAATTAGCATATGCTAGTGATCATAGCTATCGCTCGGGCCGAATTATTAAGTTAATAAACCTTAGAAAGGTACGAGGACAAGAGTGAGTACATTTAAATGCGTTCAGAAAGAGTAGGTGTGTTGCGTGCATGTCAGACAATATATACGTACATAGTTGTTGTCTAGATTAATTGAATTAATAAGTCTCTTATTTATTACAGATGTCATAGTTAAGTGTGGGAGGAAGGTAAGACATTATTTATTGTCTCATTTTGAATTCTTGCACCTTCAAACTTTACGTCCTGTTGGCCTAATTTTATCCCCTCCCCCAATATAGATTACCTAATTCGCACATTGGTACAGTGTATCCTTATGAAAGGCAGCCTGGAAAATATCACAATATATATATTTTTTACATTTTTCTGTGTACCAGTTTTGCACATACAGTTGCTAGTGGTAGACAACAGGCAAAAAGCACAATCACTTTTCAAAAAATATGTATAAAGACAATAAAGCAATAACATGTAGGTCTCTTTGGTAAGATAATATAGGAGTACTTCGTGCTGCTATACATTTATTGCCAAAAATCTTTCAGAAGCTAAGCGCAATAGATAGAGGCGGCTTAAATAAAGTTGTTTAAAACTCTTTATTTACAAATTTGATTGTTCCTGTATTTGTTAGAACAGTGTTCGAATAATCAGTGCCTATTCTATTTCTAAAATACAGTTCTAATGATTTATTATTATATATTTAGCTTCATTTTGTTTGACAAAAAATTTATTACAAGAACTAAAAAGTGTTTCTCTAATAAAGACGTTTTCACAGTTTAGCTATTTATGTTACTAAACAATTTTGGTGGTTTAATACATAAAATGCCGTCCATATATATATATATATATATATATATATATATATATATATATATATATATATATATATATATAGAGAGAGAGAGAGAGAGAGAGAGAGAGAAAGAGAGACCTATATATAGGGTGTAACTTAATTAATATAACAAACGTCTGGAGATGATTTCTGGCACCGAGATAAAACGAAAAGTATACACCAACCTGGGTGTAAAAATGCCTGCTTTCGGGCGCATTGATCACCCGAAAATTTGTTGGAAAAAATGTAAAAACAGCCATAACCTAAGAACAAGACGTGGATTCGAAGTGGGGTAAGACAGAATGTCCAATATTTTTAGTCGATTCCATTATTGTACATTTGGATATAATGCAGTGGCGGTGCAAGTGTAACTCTTAAAAAATGGGAGCATTTCTTTGAATATATTATCAAACGTTGAATAAGGGAAATGAACAACAATCAAGTACAAGATTGCAACAATCAAGAGTAATATTACATCGATCAAGTTAGAACAATTAAAGTTCCAAAGAGAGAGAGAGAGAGATACGCAGTGTGATTGATCTATTTTGTCTAAGCACAGACTAAACTCTTATAAATTAAGAATTTAAATAAAAGAAGTATTTAACGTATCACAGTTATATCTTATAGGCTAATGGTGACGGATGATAAATGAACGGCTCCCTATTCAAATTACGAGTGTACGAATACGGAAAAAATAACCGATCCAGATTAGGTATAAAATAACTGTGCATAGGAAAGTCAAAAAGCATGTAAAGAAACATAACATGTAATATCCAAAATTGCAACGATCATATGCGATGAACAAACGAGTGTACAGGGGATTCTCCATGTGACACAGGTATTCCCAAATATTTGCGTGAACACATAAAGGGTAAAAGTAAGCTCCATTAAAGGGTTTCCTTCTCGTAATATGTAATTCCCTGGAATATGATACTTCTGTGCACAGGAGCAACAAACATGGACGAAACACGAGATGTTGTACATGTTGCATAACGATACAAAGAAATGCGCTGGAACAATATACATGATTTATCCGTTAGATGAATTTTTTTTCAGGGATACTTTCGAGGAGTGTTTCCCCTTCCTTGGAGTTAGCAAGCCGCCCCTTACCCCTGAGCTACGAAAAACTGCATTGCTATTGTGATTATACCAAAATAGTGTCCTAGTGTAGCCCACTTATATTAAGTTTTTGTCACGGAGAAATTTTCTAGAAGAAAGCTTGTAGGAATTACATCCAAAAATGAGGGAAAATCTTTATCGACGTTCTAATGTATCTTGGAGCTGGATGGAATATCTACACGCAGGAAAGAGAATGTGGCACTTTTGCTTACACGTAGCAGCATGTACATAACTCAAAGTACTTTCACTAAGGGCATGATGTTCTGGTAGTGCACTACTGAACTATCGTCCCTTGTGTGCCAATTGCAGGTGGGTCGCAGAAAGTTGTTTTGCAGTTTTGTTTGGTGTGGTGTCAATTAGTGTAGCTGTGTTGTAGTAGGCATCTACGCAACTTGTGAGTGATATACATAGTCCGATGCTCTGGTGTTATGGGTGAGATTGCTGTAAAACAGGATAGGAAGTGTTGTGCTCAACGGTAGAGGGAGGGTTGCGTCCAGGTATTAACGGTCGTGTAAAAATGTTGATTGGTGTAGGGCTATAAGTAAAGTTGATTGTGTTAATCTGTACGTGCCTGCAGAGTGGCAGATATCCCTGTCCACGAGCTGGCAGGTATGCACTTCATTTATGGAGAGGCAGGGGGAAATAGCTCAGAGGCGTGACGTTTATATCGTGACCGTCGCCCTCAAACGAGAGTAACTTTCCCTGTGCTTTTTCCACTCTTCCATATTCGCCTTCAAGAGATAGAATCTCTTCAATTTCTCCTACGTGAAATCGGAAGAAATCACACCATGTGGACACTTAAAATTATAGACAGCGTACTGGGATGTTCCCTGGACCGAATATCAGAGAACGTCCTGAAACTAGCAGTAGCTATGTGTAGGGCAAAAAATCCGAATGTAACTCTAGTGAACGATCAGCAGCGGAGATTTAGTGTGGGCGTGCGGTGCGGTATAGTAGATAATTATGTGGTAGGGCCTTATTTACATCCGGCCCGCCTGTATGGGAGTACGTATCTTTTATTTTTACGTAACATTCTCTCAAAATTGTTAGAATTATATCCTTGAACATAAGACAACAGGTGTGATCCGAGCACGACAGTGCACCCGCACATTTTGACAGGAATATGCATACCTACCTAAATGAAATGTTCCCAGATCGTTGCATTGAGAGAGAAGCACCTGTATTTTTACCACCTCATTCACCCTACCTCGCGCCCCTTGATTTTTTTTTTTTTTTTTTTTTTTTGAGAGTTTTGAAACGCCTTTTCAATGCAACATTAGTTACGACAGCCGAAGAACTTGTTGTTCGTGTTATTATAACTGCAACAGTCATCTCAGAAATTTCAGGTGTGTTTGGTCGCACGCAGAAGGATTTGCAATGCGGCCAAAGGTCGACAATGTGAGACTGTGAACTGTTATTCTTCATAGCTGTCTCGTATACATATACTGCATTGCAGAAATACTTTACAAAGTACCTCTTAGTATTTCATAGTTATCGAAACTTTGTACGAAACAGAATAAATTGGTAGTTTGGAACTGTATTTCTTTGTATCATTATCCAGCACGCACAACAGCTTGTGTTTCGTCGACTTTCATGGCTTCTGTGCTCGGAATTATTATCTTCCACGGAATTATGTATTACGAGGAGAAAATCTTTTAAACACAGCTTACTTTCGCCCAAATTGTATTCACATAATCTGTGGGAATCACTGTTATCATGTGGAGAATCCCTTGTACTCTCGTTCATCATACATGATATTTGCCTCCTGAATGACTTATGCACAGTCGTTATAAACCTAACGTGGATCAAAGTTATTTTTAGCCCATCATTTTTGGATATGAGAATTAATATTTGTGTAACCGCATGTTACTTGATGAGCAAACTCATAAACAGAATAAAAAAGCTGATTGCAAACAATTAGAACTTTTAAGTACAATTTTAACCTACAGCGGGCTTTCAGCAGCAATTACTATGAAGTACTTTTTTTTTTTTTTTTGCAGTGATCAAAATATTATTTAAATATATTGTATATATTAAATGTCTTTATAACACGACCGATTTGTTTACTTACGAAGTGGTATCACAAAGTTTCTAGACTAGTTCTACAACACACAAACTGCTACAGATTCCAGAGCAAGAATGCACACAAAGGCACAGGAAACACCAACCTTGATAATTCAGTATGCCAAGAGACATCATCCTATGTATATCGGGAGTTGTGCAGTTGGTTCTATTCTGACCACGTGCTTTACCATTTCTGCGATTTCATTATGGACAAGAAGTTAGAACAACAAGAGTACGTGAAATTCTGTGTGAAACTGGGCAAATCCGCCACAGAGAGGCTTGACATGATTCGGCAAGTATACGGTAATGTCTCAATATGAGTCGTTCGAGGTGTTTTGAGTAGCACACGCGCTTCAAGAGCGGAACAGGGTTGCCACACTCGAGACTCGCGATGATGCCAAACACGGGTCTGAATTATGCTAGATTTTTGTAAATTATGCCAGATTTTCAAATTATCTTTCCTAATTAATTTTAAAGACCCGCCCCTACTTATCTTCATTATTTTAACTGTATTCATGTACGAAGCTAATATGACGCTGTCAGGAATGATAATGAAATAAATTGGTAAATGGTACATTATAGGGGAGGAAGGTCGAATTTATGTTTTATGAATGGATAACATTTTAAGAAATATATATACAACAAGCCGCTTCCGACACAGGCCTGAAGCATTTCTTTTAGTGTATTACTAGCTGTCATCTGAAGCTCATATTCCTCCCCTCTCAAGTTGTAAATTGAAAGGGACAGAAACCTCCCAGATTCAGGTTTCAGTTGACAGTAATAAAACTATGGGTAAGTAAATATGTTTTGTAGAGTCACGTTTTGCTATTTTTTAATATTTCTTTGAATTCAACAATAAATTACAACCGCGGAAACACTGATTGTTCCAACCATCGAATCAACTAAGAAGAATAATTCCCGACGGTCCTTGAACCATCTAAATTTCGTTCTTTTTCTGTTCATCAGAGAGAACAATGAAATTATGCTAGATTTATCCAAGATGCTAAAGTCAAGATGCTAGATGCTAAATGCATGTGAATTATGCTAGATCTAGCACCAAGATGCTAGATATGGCTTCACTGGAGCGGAAGAACACAACTGCAAGACAATGAGAGATCAGGGTGACAACACCGGAAAATGTTGAAACCATACGACAACTTGTGCATAAAGATTGTCGGAGAAGAATCGACAATGTTACGTGTGTGTGTCATACAGAACAATGTAGGCAATCTTCACGTATGATTTGATAATGCGCCCATCTGTTGCCAAGTTTATCCCCAGGCTGATGACCCAGGGGTAGAAGGAACATCACGTTCAAGTCTGTCAAGAACTCCGTCAGTTCGTCATCGATGATCCGTCCTTCATGTCGAGGATCATTACCAGTGACGAAACTTAGGTGTACGGGTAGGACCTTGAGACAAATCAACAGTGTTTACAGTGGAAGAGCCCATCATCTCCATGACAAAAAATAGATGAGACAGGTCGCAGCTCGACGAAGTGCATGTTCGTCGTCTTTTTTGACGTTTGCGGCCTTCTGCATCACGAATTAGTCCCCAAACCATCAATACCGAGTTCTACCGCCAGGTTTTAAGGCGTCCGAAAGAGGGTGTTCGGCGAATGCGACCAAATCTCTGGCGCGCGTAAAACTGCGGCTCCACCATGACATTGCACCCTGACAGCGTGCTCTCCTCACACATGAAATAAGATGATTCCATTTCTGCACCAACTGCACTCGCCAGGTTTGGATTCTATGGGCTTCCCCATCTTCTCGAAGCTGAAACTCCAGCTCAAGCATCGCCATTTGAACACCATTACAAAGATCCAACGTGAATCGCAGAAGGTTCTTCACACATTAAAAAAAAAAAAAAAAGGCCACATTTCAGCAGTGGCAGAAACTCTAAGAGCGTTGTACTGTTGCATAACATGACTATTTCGATGGTGATAGCGCATAAACGTAAATAAGTAAGGTACTTTCTTGTAAACAGAACTAGTCTTGGATCTTTTTGATACCACCTCGTATTTCTAATAACAAAAGACCAACAATTTTCAAACGCAGGCTACTTAATCCTTACAAATACAAGTAAGCAAATTAAGAAATGTTTAAATACCTATAAGGTAATACAGAAATTTGAGTGAGAGAAATTTATGTCATAAATGGGAAAGTACCTGGCAACAGCTATTTGTAAACACTAGCTGGTTTACTTTCTTAATTTTTGATACTCCGTTTTTAGTCAGAGATTTTAACTACCCAGGGAATATTAAAAAAAAAAAAAAAAAAAAAGGAAACGGAAGCACAGTGAACACTTTCCGAAGTTTCTAGATAAACTTTTCGTTTAACTTTCAAGTTAAAGAACTCTTCAACCTGCACGTAATATACTGTAAATATTCTTTCTTTTTTGTGTGTGTGTTTTATTTCAATATTCGTGAAGACTTCGCTGATAGTTTGAAAAACTCGAGGTAGTTTTCAGTTGTTGTCATATAATTTTATTATTCGTCTCCTTGCAGCTATAATTATAATAATTAAATTTGAATATTGATTTTTTTATTTACATAGGATACATGAATCTGTTCCTTACAAAATGCAAATTTTCTCTAGAAACATTGGCAAATAATTTTATATATTAACTAACCATAAAGGAAAATTAATACTGCGTCCGTAAGAGATTTTGCAGCTGACAGTTCATTGTTATTATTATTATTATTATTATTATTATTATTATTATTATTATTATTAGTAGTAGTAGTAGTAGTAGTAGTAGTAGTAGTAGTAGTAGTAGTAGTAGTAGTAGTATTGTTATTTAATATTTTGATTGATTTTCATAAATGATATTTTGAGAGTGGTGTACAAGATTTTAATATTTAAAGAACTGAATTACAGATGAAACTAGAGTACCATTACAATTCTCAAGTGCAGAATTATAACTATCTATATTGACTAACAGAAAAATATATTTATTCTAGAAATTTTGCATCAATATTCTGAGAAAGTAACTCATACAATTTTCAAATCGAAACACTTTCAACAATTATACTGAGAATTTTACAGAAGTTTCTATTTTCTTTTGCACAGAACGTTATGTAAACTACAGTAGATTGTTAGAAAATTAAACCTAAAGAATTTTAATGACATGGATTTAGAAATAAAGAACTAAAAAAAAATTATTGGAGATAAGAAAGAATAAATTGATTTAGTAAAGCAGCACGCAAGAAATGGTTTTATTATAGGCCATAAATGTATATTTTACTTCTTCATCGTGATTTCTTACACTGCGTCCAAAAATTATAACTTGACACAGGAAGGAAATACCTTCTTGTTCTTGTTCACGTCAACTATATGTTGGTAGGCAACATGGAAACATTAAAACTTTTCTCTCGCTTGGAGAGCTGTTTTATACTTTGATAAGGCCTCTTCTTCATAACTACAGGCCTCATAACTTCTTCTCTGTATTAAGAATGGGTTGAGGGGGAGTGATGAAACTTGAAAGTGGTCTGATACATAAAATGGTGCTATCAAGCATCATGGCGGCAATCTTTGATTGGTATTCCAAATTTCAAATGCAAAGGGAGTCATGTTATATGTTTTAAGGCTAGAATTTTACCAGAAATACGCTTGTGTGGTTATTTTGGCCCTAAAACAAGTCATTTCGGAGTTACTATCCGAGAAATATTCCTAGTTATGCCCTTAGGGGTTAAGCTCGTGTTTCGTGGAGACGGGTGAAGTTTTTGTTGCAAAATTTGATTACTATTTCAGAACACTGAGCTAATAAAATTATTTCAATAAAATAAATTTTCGAAAAGTAATATTTGAAGCACGCTTCATGTTGTGTTAATTTTAGAATATTTTGTGCAAGCCTATGTAATTGGTTGCTTTTTTCAAGTCAATAATTTATCAATGAAAAATAATATTTGGGGCGTTCAGAGCACAGTGAATCCAAGTCCATTTTCAATAAGGTTAAATTTTGCTCAGCAAATGAATTCTGTTCCAAAACTTAATATCTTCGCAGTCAAGAGTCCGAAATAAATGTAACTAAAACCACGTCAAATGGCGTACGATAGTTTCATATGACATTCGCTAGACAGGGGCGTCAGTGGGGCAGAAGGGCAGCCGCCCCCAAACCCTACCCTGATTTTCAGATTTTGGGTGCAGTAAGGCAGTTTTAGAAACCTTTTGATAAGTGAAGTCCAACAGGACAAGCTTGATTTCTTTACACCGAATGAACATGGAGGAAATATAGATTATCAAAACTCGAAAGTTGCTTAGGCAGATTTTTCAGAATTTTAAGCAGGCCCGAAATTCGAAATTCGAGTCACCTTTGGAATCCTTAGGCCAAAAAATATACAAGAGAGCAATATAGGCCCATAGATCCTTACGGCCAATAGAAATGGATTTTAACTAATCAAAGTCCGTATTTATTCGGTGTAAGGACTTCAATTTTTTTCTGTGAACTTTGCTTAGCAAAGGGGTTCTAAATCAGCAGTACTCCTCCCAAAATCTAAAATTTAGGCTAGGGGCGGATGACCTCTAAACGGACGCCCCTCTCTAGCGGCAGTTATATAAAACTCTAAATTGCACTTTGTCACTTAGTTTTTCTTTCATTTCGGATTCTTTTTTTCTCTAAAGTATGTATGTATGGAGATTTAGAACCAACATGCACTGTATCAACGAATGCCTACGTTATTTTAATTTCAGAACCGCAATTTAGCAAAGAACCCTTTGTTTTTTGAACACAACACAAATCTTGTTTCCATGATAATTCTTTTATTTATTTTTTAATATCAGTTCTACAAGCAGTCTAACTTTCGACTCTGACACTCTCTCGCAAGTTAACTGATAAGTATTTAAACAACACAATAAACGTAAAAAACAAGGAGAAAAAGAGACAAAATAAATTATAGAGCACCACATTGTCTTGCTGTAGCCACGAGAAATCAAAACATTCACATGGAAAGAAAATAGTCTTTTGAATGGTAGGTGCTTTTTGACAATTTTCTTTCTCTGACATTTTTTTATTTACAAAAATAAAGTAAAATTAACATATTTTTAAAGCGTCTTAAAAATACACGTGTTTAAAACAAAATGTTTAAACCGTATATAAAATTCGTTTTAAACAAAATCATTTGTTTTAAACAAAACAACTCTGCTGTAGACGCACCAGAATTTTTTTTTTTTTTGCAAGTATGCATTCAGTATTTAAGCTTAATTAAACTTTAACATTAAATACACTACTTTAATATAATTCTAATTCCAAAGTAATTGCATGATTGTCTGAAACCTGAGTGCAATGTATGGCATACGATGTATAAGCTTATGAAAAGTGTTCTGATTGTGAGAAGGACCTTTACATTTGTGATTTCTGTTAATAAGTTAATTATTTAAATTAGGGTGGTAAACTAGTTTAGTGAGAATTAGAAAGATAGGACATTAAATACCATTAATACATTGTAATAATAGAAACTTCTATTCTACATCTTTACTATTCCTTACTCCAGTACCAACCTTTTATCTTTCTTTATTTATTTTTTTTTTTTAAATTAACTACAGGAGAGCGAAGACCAATGCTGAAAGGTTAAGAATGTTCTGAAAGACCGTTGAAAATATGTATGAAAATTCGGATTTACAATATTAGTGAGGTAAGTTTGAACGACGTACCAATATTAACGAAATGTATGTGAAATGAATATTACGCGTCACTTAATCGTACCCTAACCTTACCTAAGAATGAAAATACACGTTGTGGCCCTGTATACGGCTAGCATACGATATATAAATTATGTAGTATTCGTAGTTCATTGTAGGTTAGTCCACGGCACTTACTTCTTTTGTCTATTTCTTAGCGGCACAGGTCACAAGTGTATTTATTTCCCTAGCTTTCTGGGTCGAAATCACTACACTGCTATCAGCATCACACCACATCGTACACTTAGAATACTGAATCCTGTTGTCTGTAGGAAGATCCAATCCAAGTACTTTTCCTTGCAGAAAACGCAGAAGACACTGTTCGGTTTCGAGCCATTCATTAACACACTAAAAAAATATTTTAATTTTATTCCTTCGTATGTTGATTAGTGTTTTCTATCTTTATAGAGGCCTATAACTTGCACTGCACAGCGCATCAATTCTCTTTTTTAATCCCTGAAATACATAAATCAATGTCGATATTTTATAGTGGAGAAAATCCTACGTGTCCACTCGCCTGCCGTTCAGCATTATTTCATTCAGTAATTGAATGGGGTTTTCCACTTCTCGTCTGAACAAACAACAACAACGTCGAGATGATATTACAACTTATCAGGTCAAATCAGCAATTCCAATAATAAAACATTATTAAACACATCCAAACGATTTTAGTTCTATGCAGCTACAACTAATCACTCACCTTTGTAACAAATTGGTATGAGATGGATTCCTCTGAACTTATCACGCAACTTCTGAACATTCTTACACTTCAATGTCTCTTGTGCAAGTGGATTACGCGCAAAAGTAAATAAGCAAGGACTAGCTCGGGAGAGTAATGCTCCCGGAAGTAGAAACGAGAAACACATTTCTGATTGGTTGGCGTTATCCACTTCTTGCTACGTTGCATTCAAATAGAAGACAACAAACACTTGCTGCTGTCGGCCTCAGTGACAGTTCAGCGCTCGCAACGAGGCGAGTAACATCGTCTCTGCCGTCGCTCTAGTTTCGAGTGTTTGTTTACATCGCTTTTTTTTTTTTTTTTTTGGTGAGAACTTGAAGTTTCAGTGTGACTTATTTTCAGTTTAACCGTTCTAACTTTATAAGCATTTTCAGTGCATATTTATTTTGTTCATAGTTTGGTGACGTTTATCGTCGAATTACTGCCATGAGTTGCATACGAGCTAATACATTGCGTATCAACTTTGTTACAGTGAGTCAAAAGCCCACGTCTATTGCTGTTCATGAATGGATACGTAAGGTATTTAAGTTAACCATTGATCAGGTGTTGTCCATTGAAATGGACTTTCTACGTAAGAACTTATATCTGAAATTAATTAACAAAGTGTTATGTGAACAAATCCTAGCTAGTACTAATGGAGTAGTGACCTACTCAGATAATAATGGGGAACATGTGTTGCCTATTGATTTGGCGGATAATTCTGTGGTGATAGTCAAGGTGTCCTTATGCCCCATGGAACTTAGTGACATGCAATTAACGCGTGTGCTCTCCCAATATGGCGATGTTACTAGTATTGTCGACGAACAATATTCAAAGGAACATGTTTATGCTACCCGAACGGGTCGTAAGCTTGTTAAAATGACTATTAAACGAAACATTCCTTCGTTTATCACGGTCTGTGGTTTACGTTTGTTTACCAGCTTTCCTGGTCAAATTCAAACTTGCGCCATCTGCAACTCCCCCGACCATTTTGTTCAGGGATGTCCTAAGAAGAGGAATTCACGTCTTACTGTGCCATCTTCATCAACCAGTTCCGTTTCTCCCATTGTGCGAGTACCTCATAATTTACCAGTGGATCCATCAGCTCCTGATACAGGTAGTTACAGTGTTTTTCCCGTGCTTCGTAAGAATGTTCTGGAATCACCTTCTTCAAATCCACCGAACGAATCAGATAACCAGCCTGCAGATCCCCCCATTCACTCCGAATTGGCTCCTGCAGAACCTGTACCATCTAATACCATGGAAGTAGAAGAAACTCAGGATACTAAAATTATTCCAGCACCCATAACACCCAGCACCGCACCAGCTGTTTCAACAGTCGTCACATCAGTTTCTACGGTAAGTGTTTCTGGTTTAGTCGAAGGGACTTGTTCCGTCTCTCAGACCGTACCTTTAGTTGTTCCACCAGAATTCACTCTCAACTTAACATCACGCTCTCGCGGTAGTGACTCCACAAGTGACTCAGATACAGAAATTACTCATAGTGATAAACGCAAACTCAGTAAAGAAAAAGTACTCAGTAGTGTATGTAGTAAGGACTTGCGTCCTATACACGATCTTTCTGTCATTCATGCACGCCAAACGCGAGCATCCACAAAAAAGTTGAAATCAGTGGTTAATTCCGAAAAAGGGGGTACCTAAAATTGTAGTGGCATCATAATACTGCATTGTGGTACTTTTCTTTATTCTTTCTGCAGTGATATTACCTACTATTTATCATGTGTTGTAACGCTCGCTTATATTTCTTGTCTCTCCTCGTTTTTATGTTTACGTTCCGTTTAGCGACTGTTAATCTCAATAAGTTCACTTCTTTAGTTAAGCACCATGCCCTAAGTGACTTTATACACCAAGAAGAAATCGACGTTTTGTTCGGTCAGGAAGTCGCAGTCCCGGAATTCCATTACCTACCGAATCATTCTCATGTTACTAGTGTTAGTGAAACAGCTTCAGGAACCGCCATTATTTACCGCAGTGATCTCAATTTTTTGGCACCTTTACAATATCCCAGTGAGCGTATTACCACCGGAGATTTACAAAATATTCGTTTGTGCAGTGTCTATGCTAAATCTGGTTCTTCGTATAAAAGAGAACGAAATAATTTCTTTGCTACTGAACTCCCCCCGGCTTTGTATAATGGTCAGTCCCCATGCATTCTTGCCGGGGATTATAACTGCACACTTTCTCCCCTCGATGCTTATCCTCATTTCAGTGATTCGTCTGCTCTCCGTCAACTAATAACAACTTATGACTTAGTGGATGTGTGGCGCCATTTTCATCCTAATGAACCAGGACATACATTCTTCACGTCTGGATCGTCTTCCTCTCGATTGGACAGATTCTATATCAATAAATCTCTTCTTCATGGGGTTCGAGATGTACAAATTACACCCATCTGCTTTAGTGACCACCTGGCAGTTATAATGACCATTGATCTACCCGTCTCAAAATTTTTAAAACGAAGCGGCTTGTGGTATTTTAATACCTCCATCCTACAGGAACCTGACTACATCTATCTTATTCACCAAGAATAGGCAGATCTTTTACACCGTCATCAATATTACAAAGGATCCCTTATGCATTTCTGGGAACAGAGAGTCAAACCGAAGTTTCGAGTGATTACTCAACAATATTGTCGGAATCGGAATGCTTCATATTGTACTCAGTATCAATATTACACCACTCTCTTAAGAGACTACATGAAAGAACAACTTCAAGGTAGCAATTTTCGACCTCAAATTCAAGACATTAAAGCCCACCTATTAGCCATGCACAAACGCCACATCCAAGGTTTCACAACTCGCAGTAAAATACATCAATATGACGACTTAGAAACTCCCGGAATTGTACAAATCAACAAAGAACTCATGCGTGGAAAGCAGAAATTTATATCTCAGCTTAAAGATGCCACCGGTCACGTGTATGTAGGTGAGCAAGTAATACATTGTGTCACAAATCATTATAAACAGCTGTATGCTAAGCCTACTTCCTTCTGTGACAGTCCCGAACTTCTCAACTATCTTCCTACAGTCTTACAGAAACAGGATCAAGAATATCTATCTAGTCCATTTACAGTAGAAGAGGTTAAATCAGCCATTGCTTCCGGCCGTCGAGGAAAATCTACGGGGATTGATTCCCTACCTCTAGAATTCTATATAACCTTTATAGATATTTTAGCACCCTTTCTTACGAACCTTTTCAATGAATATAGGCAGACTCTAGTTCTAGGTGAATCTCTTCACACAGGTGTTACAGTTTTAGTACCTAAACATTCTCGCACTTCCAGTGTTAATGATTTAAGACCTATTTCCCTTCTGTGTACGGATTTAAAAATTTTAACACGCTGTCTTACTGCACGAATAAAAGTGTTTAGTGACAAACTGCTAAGTGCACATCAATATGGAATAGGCCAACAGAACCCGATCTATAAGGCTTTATCAAATCTTAGAGATTTCATTTCCTACCACGAATCAACTGCTCCTTCACCCGTTGCTGTTTTAGCCACGGATTATTCTCAAGCTTTTGATAGGATTAACCATGACTACTTATTCAAAGTCCTTGAGAAATATGGTTTTGGGTCCTCCTTTATTTCTCTTGTACGAGGAATTTATACGCATAGATTGTCAAAAATTAAAGTTAATGGTGGCTTAAGTAACCCAATAAACATTAATAATGGTATTTTGCAAGGTGACCCAATGTCAAGTTTATTATTCAGTTTGTCCCTTGCACCACTTATATACGCGACTGAACGTTTACTCCCTGGTGTGTCTGTCTACAATACCAAACTAACTGTACAAAGTTATATAGATGATTCCCACTATTGTTTACAAAATCCGGCCGACATGAATTGCCTACAACGGTTATTAACCTTATATCAACAGGCTTCTGGAGCACAACTCAATCACAGAAAAACAAAAATATTATGTATTCATCCAGAATACAATGCTTCATATAGCAACTACTATGATACGGTTCAAAGTGTCAAAATACTTGGTGTATGGTGGTACAATAATATCAATCAAACAGTAGAACAGTCATATACTCTTACAGCAAATAAAATCCGAAGTCTTCTTATAACTCATAGACAGCGAAACATGAACATTTTTAGTAGAAACTTATTTCTCAAAACGTCTGTTTTTAGTATTTTCAGCCACATTGCACAGATTTTACCAATGCCAGTTTAAATATCTAACAGTTAACCAGTCACGCTTTGTTTTTCTTATGGCATTCCAAAATCTTACGCGTGGCTAAGAATCAACTCTACCTCCCCTCACGTGAAGGAGGCATAGGCTTTTTGCACATAGAAGCACAGGCACGTGCCCTTCTTATGCACAGAAGTTGTAAGCTGGTCTGTGAACACGAGACTTCGATTACGGCTGCTGTTATCAATGTCTGCTTCCACTGTTTAGACCTTTAGGCGCCAGTACACGTGTTTCCTTGGAGCTACAAATTTCCTCATTTACGTGATGTCATACTTGATATGATATACGCCTTGCTAGCAAAAGATCCAATTGAAACTGGTTGGGTCAACAACCTTTACTGGCGCTATGTTCGCTTGTGGGTTACTAGTATACCGACTGTTGTCTTAAAGCACCCGCATAAAAATTGGAATGCTATATGGAAAAACATCAACGCTTCCTTTCTCACCCACCACCAACGTACAACCTGGTATTTCATAGTCAATAATGTATACGAAAAATTGGAAAAACTTCACAATATAGGTATTGTCAATAGTAATATATGCCCATACTGCAACAATCTTGATACACTAGCACATAAGTTTCATGCCTGTTCCAACGTACCAATCATTTGGACGTATTTTTGTATTTTAATTAGCAAAATTTGTCGTCTTTCACCTCATAGCTTTACTGTAACAGAACTTATTTTGTGGCCTGCTTTTAATTATTTTCCGACATTTAAAAACAATGCTGTTATCTGGATAACTATACAGACAATTATGTTTCTTGTGCATACTAATCGGCCTTATCATATAGAATTATACAAGCAATATTTGCAATATCAGGCCAGCCTTCTCTCACCTGCACGAAAAAGGAAATTTTTTGCTAACTATTTAACTGTTCTTACAGAGTCTTTGTCCATGTATGTAATGTTATTAAAAAAAAAAAAACAGAAAGATGACAAATCTGTAATACACTTTTATCACATCAGCTCATGATAATGTAGGAATAACTCGTGGTAAATCTACTAATAATAATGTAACCTGCCTGCCCCGTGCAGACACCTATGTATATTTGCATTGTCTTTGTTCATTATGTCAGTTTTTTTCTTCTTCTTTTCGTTTTTTTTATTTTACCATATTTTTTACAAATGTATTAATTCACTTTTTTTTTAATTTTTAATATGTTCATGTACTTTGTTTGTTCTTCTCAATAAAGCAGGTTAAAAAAAAGTGGCCGAGTGGGCTAGCGCTATACGCTACTAATAAAATCCTCTTTTGGCGCTAGTTCAAACCCCGCCCGAGGAAAGTTTTTTTTTACATTTTTATAACAATAAATTAAAATAATATTAAAATAATACTTTAAAAAGTGATTTATTTATTTTTATGCAGATAAGTAGTTGTAGTACTTATGCCCTTGTACTCCATGATATAGGTGTCATTTTGTTCCCCTTGTAGTTCATGATATAAATTTTGTGACCAACTTAAAACAACTGGCTAGGATAGCGCGTAAAACAGCTGTCTAGAGTAGCGCGCGGAAAAACGTACTTCCGGGAGTATTACTCTCCCGAGCGGGTCGTAATAAGCACTATAGTTTGTTTGGCAACTTTGCTACTTCCGGGAAATTAGAGTGTTCGAAATTCTCCACTGTTCGGTATTACTCCTCGTCATTTATATACCTGAATTTGAACCCAAGATGAAGTTTTACCCCACAATTTCGTACCAAAAAAGTATAAAGTTGACTTACATTTAAAACAATTTATGTAGGCTTTTTCTCTGCTTAACAGAATCACGAGCTTCTATTCCGCTTTAACTTTACCCTCTTCCGTGCATAACGCTTCAGTCTTGAACGTTTGCAGATTTAGTGAATCTTTCAGGCATGAATACTAATGGAGGTATGTGTCTGATTTAATTTTTGGTATACTTTTATAGTAAGTTTTAAAAATGTACAAAACACATGCTGTAAATGTTTTTCTTAGTAATCCCTACTTAAAAAAAGGGTGGAGTCGTCTTGGATATAGAAATATACAGTAATTAAAATTATTTGTTTTCTGAGAATTTGTAGTATCTACGTTTATTATGCGCTTGGTATTCGCTGGAAAGAGAAAAGAGTAACACCAAAGGTAACATGGTTACGAATCTAACAATAACCAATACTTTTATACTTATGAAACAAGTAGCTGTTTCACGGGTATATCATGTATGGCGTGTTTTTTCTCAGATTTCCATCACATCCCTTTATACTAGTCACTAGCCACAGGCCCGTATCCAAGCGGAATCTAGGGGGCCGGGACACCCCTAAAGTTTTACGGTAGGTTTGCAAATGAACTGTAATATGGTGATCAACTATAATATGGTTCGATCGGGAGCCTCTAACTTCTACCGACTCCCCCCTTACATTTTTGGGCTGGCTGCCAGCCTGTACGGATGGAATTGATTTTTGGGATTTCAATTGATTACAGAAAACCGCTTCTCGCTACTTATTTTTACTGTTGTTACGCTAGAGCTATTAAAGTTAAAAGAGAATTAGTTAATTTCTGCTGCTTTCCATTTATTAGTGAGATTATGTGCAGATGGTGTATATTCATAAAACACTTAATTGAGTGCAGTAAACCTTTTCTCACAATCCATTATCAACTTCACTCTATATCGATCAATGTCAAAACCGGAGGTGATTGATTTCTTCCACTTCCGGTGTGATTTGGGTGTTAAGAAAGAAGAAGGTACCTACCCTTAGAACACTTAATAGTAGAAAATTGCTTCTCGCTATCTCTTATACAGGATGTTTTAATACAACACCGACAACGTTTGAGAGGTGATTCCTGACACCAAGATAAAATGAAAAGTATAGACCAACGGAGTTATAGGCTGCCGAAAACATGAAACAATTAACTTTAAGAATCCATAGCTCCAAAACTATGGAACCTACCTTAGCCGGGTCAAGTCTTCACCTAGGAACTAATATGTGCGCTATCCAAAAATACTTGTTTCAGAATCCTAAGGTACTCACGCTACAATTTTTAAGTGAAAATTTTCCAAGGTATTTCATTTACTTTAAAATAGTTTATTGAATAAACATTTTTCTATATTTTTAACAGACACTTGAATATAAAACATTGTGCTTTTACCTAGGTACATGTATAAAAATCAAATCATATTTCTTAGTTATTAGTAATGTTTCCATTGTGCTTAATTTTCTTCTTGCTTTATTTTCCTTGAAATATAAATAATGGTGTTAGTAAATTACAAATTCAAAGGTGTTACACGCAGAAAAAAAGACAGCAAAAAATAAGATACTGCACAGGAAAATAAAGCCTACTATGTTAAGTAGGGAAAAGTGTACCTTGATCGGTTTCTCCGTCACCCTTCAATTCTTAACATAATTTACGTACAATTTAAAACATGAAATCAAGACGGCGGCTTCTTAACTTATTTACTTATTTATTACCTATAACAGGGGTTTCCTCCCAATTACAATAGGTGTACACGACATATATTCCCGAATAATATTACAAAAAAAAAAAAAAGACTGAATAAAGAATACATAGTATAAGTGCTCATTACAGTATTAACTACAATAATCAAAAGAATACAATATAGCAATATGTACAGTCAACAAAGAAAATAAAAAATTCTTAATACATTATGCTTTCACAATTTATAATTACAAATAAAATTACTATCAATTTCATTTCTACATTACTACTATAACTGAAACTTCTCACTTGAATTCCAGAAAATTTTAAATATGTTTACTCAGATATGTATCAAAAAGTAAAAAGAAAATCTTTATATGCAACACCATCAGCAAGCATAAATCTAAACTACTTCTTTAATTTTTGATACATATACTTGAAATGGTAAGGAAAAATCAATTCAAATTTGAGTTACTTTGTATCAATTCATTATATTTTTTGCTAAGCGTTATGACAGGTGAAAATTAGTAAAAATTAGCGTGTGATATACCATAGTAAAAGTTTCATTTAGTACGCAATACATTTTTCACATTAAAACAAAGTGAACCTAGAAAGTTAGGATTGCCAATAATACCATTAACAATTTTATAGAGAAAGATATGTTGACCTATTTCTCTTCTGATGTATAATGAAGTGGCATCAAATTCTTCTAGTAAAGATTTATAAGAAATCCTTTCACAATACGAGGACTTCTTGTATCTTTGAAACTTATTTTGCGCTCGTTTAATTTTACCTATATTCTTTCTAGTTTAAGGAAACCATATCAGGCTAGCATATTCTAATTTACTTCTTATAAAATTATTAAACAAATTAATCAAAGTCAATTTATTTTTCATCGCCTGAGAATTTCTGAACATAAATCCTAGTAATTTGAAAGCCTCATTACACATTTTTCAATGTAGAATTAAAAAGTTAATTTATCATACATTGAGACTCCAAAATCTTTTACAACATTACACCTTTTTAAACTCTTTCCAGACAACTGATAATCGTAACATAATATTATTCTCTTTCTAGAAAAAGATTTAACACAGCATTTATTTCAGTTAAAATATAGTTTACTCTAAACTCCATTTATATTATATGCCTTTGAAAAACTAACTAACTAACTAACTCTATGGCCTATGGAACCCGAAGGTTCAATGCCGCGTTCACAAAAGCCCTCCACTGACTTCTATCCTTAGCCAATTGGATCCAGTTTCTACTTTGTATTCCTATCTCTGCGAGATCCATCTTAATATTGTTCTCCCATCTGCGCATAGGTCTTCCTAATGGTCGTTTTCCGATTGGTCTTACAGTCAAGACTTTGAAAGCGTTTCTACTTTCTTCCATTCTAGCTACATGACCTCCCCACCTAAACCTCCTAGACTTGACGATCCTAACAACGTTGGGTAAATCGTATAAATTATGTAGTTCTTCGTTATGAAGTTTCCGCCATTCCCCATTCCCGTTCCTCTTGGGTCCGAATATTCGTCTCAAGATCTTGTTTTCAAATACTTTCAGTCTATGTTCTTCCCTCAGAGTAGGCGACCATGTTTCGCAACCATACAGAACAACAGGCATGATTACCGTTTTGTATATTTAAGCTTCACATTTCTCGACAGAATTCGCAATGACAAGAGATTTTGAACCGAATAGTAACACGAATTCCCTGCTTTTAGCCGACATTTAATTTCTTCTTGAATATGATTTTCGTCTGTTAATATTGATCCTAGATATTTTAATGTATCCACTTTATCAAAAGTATTTAATATTTTAACGCATTCATAATTTGCCGTATTACGGTCCCGACGCACTTCCATGTATTTAGTTTTCCCCGCATTTACTCTTAAACACATGTCCCTGCAAGCATTTAATAAGATCTCTGTATTTCTTTCTATTGTTCTCCTATCATCCCCAATTAAATTTACATCATCAGCATATGCCATAACCTGGTGAATACCGTTCAACTCTAGGCCCTGGTAGCTATCTTTGATTTCTCTTATAGTGTATTTCAGAACAAAGTTAAATAATAATGGTGACAACGCAACTCCTTGTTTCAGGCAATTTTCGACGCGAAAGCTTGTGAACAAAATTTTTCCTACCCGGACTTTACTTTTGGAGTCATTTAAACACACCTTAATTAATCTAATTAACTTTCCCGGTATTCCAAGTTCTGTAAGAACGATGTATAATGTTTATCTCCTAACCGAGTCGTACGCCTTTCTAAAATCAATAAGTAGTTGATGTACCGGGGTATTGTATTCCCACTTTTTTTCGAGTATTTGGCGAATGGTAAATATTTCATCGATAGTTGATCGATTTCGTCTAAATCTGCACTGATAATTTCCAATAATTTCATCTGCGTATGGGGTCAATCTTGCTAATAGAATATTTGAAAGGGTTTTATAGGATGTTGACAGAAGAAAAATGCCTCGATAATTATTATAATCAGTTTTGTCGCCTTTCTTGTGAATTGGAACAATGATTGATTCTTTCCACTCTTGTGGCCGTTCTTCCTTGTTCCAGATAAAGAGAATGAGTTTGTGTATCTTGTTCCACAATTTTTCGCCTCCAGCTAAAATAAACTCAGCCGGAATTTCATCTACATCCGGAGATTTGTGTTTATTTAATTTCTTTACAGCTGTTTCTACTTCTATTCGGTTGGGTTCTGGAATATACGGTTCTGCGGGGTGTATCTCTTCTTCTCTACGCACATTAGTTTTTGGCTGCGTGTTCATCAAATCGCCAAAGAAATCTTTCTATCTGTTTAAGATGCTATCCGTATCAGTGAGAACTGTACCGTCTGCTTTCTTTAATATATAAGCACGAGGTTGATAGCCTTTCTTAAATTCGCTGATCCCCTAATTCATTGCAGCCACTGAGTGTTTTTATCTCTTTATATAATTTGAGATCATCAGCAAATAAAAAACACCTGATGTATTTGAAGATATCTGGTAAGTCATTAATGAATAATAAAGATAATAAGGGCCCTGAATTAGAACCTTGTGGTACCCCAGAATTTACCTTATATGTGTACGAATTAGTAGGTCTATATGTTACGAATTGTTGTCGATCACTTAGATAAGAATACATTAGCTTTAAAAAAAATTATTACAAAAGCCAAATTTAGACAATTTATGCAGAAGAATATTATGATCAAGAGTATCAAAAGCTTTTGAAAAATCCAAATAAACTGCGTCGACAGTATTTCCATTATTAAAGGTGTTAAATATATATTAAACAAAGTTAACCAAGTTTGTTACAGTGGATTTTCCTTGACAAAAACCATGTTGATTAACAGATATATATGGTTTAATATGATTATATATTCTTCTGTATAATATATTCTCAAATATTTTTGATGGGGCTGAAATAATAGAAACAAGTCTGTAATTTTCTACCTCCAACGGATTATCTGATTTATGGATTGGACAAACTCTTGAAATTTTCCAGAGCTTAGGATATATTTGTGTTTCTAGAATTAAATTGTAAATACGACATAATGGAATTCTCAACACTGAACAACAACCTTTAAAGATGTACGCTGACATCAAGTCAGGTCCACTAAATTCTGATAATTTTAACTTTTTTACAGCTTGATTATATTCAGAATCAGTAATTGGATATAAAGAAAGAGATTGAGAAACTATCATTTCATTTGAATCAAATTGACTATATGTAGAAGGAAAAGGAGAATATACATTTTTAAAGTAATCTGCAAAGACATTAGATATGGATTTATCTGACATCAATACTTCATTTTTTATAGTCATACAGCAATTTGACTTTTTTATTTTTTATAAATTCCCAATGTGGTTTTATCTCTTTAACAAGAGTAGACTCTATCTGAGAGATATATAATTTATATGATGAATCAATCATGCTTTTTAATTTCCTTCTCAATTCAACAAATTTATTATAATAATAAACCGAGTATTTCTGCCGTTCTCTATAAAATTCTTTTTCCTTTATACATTTAATAATTGAAGAAGAAAACCAGGAAGGGTAACGATGTCTTGCATTTACCGCCTTCTTAGGCACGTTCTTATTAATAATATTATTAACAATATCGTAAAATTTGTTCAATGCACTCTCAGGGTTATACGTCATTGTTACTACAACCCAATTTTCATTTCTTAAGGAAGTATAAATATTAACAAAGTCAGCTTTGTTATAATTAAACATTGTCACCTAATAATGTTTTGCATTAGTTATTTTTCTTTCTAATGATATTTGTAATAGCAAAGATGGATGATGATCATCCTCTTTTAATAATATATACGTATTTTTAGCAACACTACAATTTATAGTTTGATTAACAAAACCCAGGCCCAACGTTCTTCCATTTTTATTCCTAATATAATTTACCAAGTTTAGATCACAAACAGAAAAGAAATTCGCAAGAGCAATACACATGTTACCATTGTGTAGTAGTAGAGATGCAAGGGCTCGGAAAAAAACCGGCTTTTTTGGAAAAAAACTCGGTTTTTTCTGCTTCGCTTTTTTGCTTGGGAAATTTTGGGCTTTTTTGAAAATTTTGCTTTAAACTGATAAAGCAGACTTTGTTTCGCTTCTCTACAACAACAAACTCATTTAAATAGTGGTTGATGCAGATAATAATATGAAACCTCGAAAATAAACCATGAATTTTGAAAAGATTTTTTAAAAATTCTTAACATATTTACATTATGAATTCCAAAGGATTAACCAATATATGTAATAATATTTTAACCTCATACACATTAAGTACTTTAAAAATGATACACAAAGAACTAGCAAAATTGTATGCAGTATTTATACTTCAAAATATCACACACCCTATTTTTGAAGCAAAATAAAGAAAATCATGAGAGAAATCTGCACATCAAGAGCTTCGTTTCGGGTGGTTCTGTATATTCTTGAAATTTTTCAGTTAAGTTTTAACTTCCATATACATTGTATGAATATTTCGAACAAATTTTTCACTGATTGATCACATATGTAATAATCTGTTACCACCTATCAGGTGCTTCGGATCTTCAAAATCGGTAAAGCTCCAAATTCTGTAATGCACTGACTGCTCCTTAAGCTTGTTCAGAATCGGGAAAGTATCGAATTTTCTGTTCATGGATCATATACGTAATAGACGGTTCATCTGAGCGTATGGTTTCCTAGGCTGTAGAATATATAACCACCATCACGGTTTACCCAATGCTGAAGGTTTCTGAATTTTTAACAAGAAAATTCAACATATAGTTACGAAACTTTTTTATATAAAAAAGAAAAACTATGGAATATATTTAAAAAGAGTGGAAGAATCTATCACTGTTCCAGTTCACAAGAAAGACGACAAACTTGATTGTAATAATTATCGAGGCATATCTCTTAACATTCTATTAATAAGATTGACCCCATACGCAGATGAAATTATTGGAGATTGTCAGTGTGAATTTAGTCGAAATCGACGAGATATTTACCATTCGACAAATACTCGAAAAGAAATGGGCATATATTACCCAGTACATCAACTGTTTATTGATTTTAGAAAGGTTTACAACTCTGTAAGGAGGGAAACATTCTACAACATTCTTACAGAATTTGGAATACCGAAAAAGCTAGATTTATTAAGTGTTTAAATGAATTCCAGAGTAAAGTCCGAGTAGAAAAATGCGAGCTTCCACGTCGAGATTGGCCTGAAACAAGGATATGCGTTATCGCCGTTATTATTCAGCTTTGTTCCGGAGTACGCTATAAGAAAAATCAAAGATAGGAACCAGGGCCTAGAGTTGAATGGTATTTACCAGGTTATGGTGTATGCTGATGATGTAAATCTGATAGAACGATCGAAAGAAATGCAGAGGCCTTATTAAACGCTTGCAGGAACATGAGTAAATGCAGAGAAATCTAAATACAAGGACGTTCACAAGGAAGTTACGGCAAATAATGAATGCGTTAAAATATCAATTAATACTTTCGACACAGTGGATACTTTCAAATATCTTGGATCAGTATTACCAGACCAAAATCATACCCACAAAGAAATCAAATGTCGACTAAAATCAGGAAATTCTTGTTATTATTCAGTTCAAAATATTTTGTCGTCGCGAATTCTGTCAAGGAATTTAAAGCTTAAAATATATAAAATGATAATCCTGCCTGTTATGCTTTATGGTTGTGAAACATGGTCGCTTACGCTGAAGGAAGAACGCAGACTGAACTTATTTGAGAGTAAAATTCTGAGACGAATATTTGGACCCAAGAGGAACGGGAATGGGGAATGGCGGAAACTTCATAAGGAGGAACTACATAATTTATACGGTTTACTAAACTTCGTTAGAGTCATCACGTCTAGGAGGCTCAGGTGAGATGGTCATGTAGCCAGAATGGAAGAAAGTAGAAACGCTTTCAAAGTTTTAACTGGAAGACCAATCGGGAAACGTCCATTAGGAATACCTAGGCCCAGATGGGAGGACAATATTAAGATGGATCTAGCAGAAATAAGAATACAGAGTAGAAACTGGATTGAATTGGATAAGGACCGAAGTCAATGGAGAGCTTTTGTGGCCACAGAGAAAGAAAGAAAGAGAAAATACATTTAAGTTAAGCACAACTGCACAACAAACATGAGTGAGTGGTTAGCTTTCGCGCTTCTATCGTGAAGTCCGGGATTCAACCCCGCATACGACCATTTTGACAAAAGTTTTTTTTAATTCCACCTGTGAATGTAAAGATAGTGGGTGTACTGTGAGTCCTGGCCGACTTCCTTTTTAATCGTTTTTAAATCTTTCTTATTATTAATTACCAGCAGTGATGGGTTTGTGAAGAGGGTTAGGGTGGGGATGTCTTTCGGATTGAAGCCTCTACCCCGAAATTAGGGAATTTCTAAAACAAACTAAATATTAGTTTTGCCTTTATTCGTAAACTTCAAGCTGTCCTCAAATAAAAAATAGGAATTTTTAGAAAAACTAAACATTAATAAGAAAAGCCCCTCCCAAAATACTTTTCTAAATCCGCCACTAATTATCAGTATAAAATGGTCTTCAAGGTTGTATCTGGAAGTTTATAGCTGAATATACAAACGAAACGAAATATTTGTTATGCCCGTACTCATAAACTTAAGCTCCTCTTAAATAAAAGATAGGAATTTTTAGAATAAACGAACATTATTCAGAAAAAACCCTCCCAAATATTTTTCTAAATCCGATACTAGTTATTTCTGTCAAATGGTATTCAAGGTTGTATCCGGAAGATTATTGTTAAATCATTGCACAGCTACAGTATAACGGAAATGTGGAAGTACGCTGTGACAGATATATTGAAAAACGTACGCTCTGATGGGTATATTAAGAAACGTAAGTTTAATTATGTGCTAGAAACTAGAGTACTAAGCTCTAAGAAGTGAAACACGGATGACTAAAAAGAAATGATCTAGAGAAGAAAAAATGTCAATAATTCAGAAGTTAAAATAAAGTTAAATAGCTTCTAAAATTGTCCTCAAATACTACGTATTTTATGTTTACTTTAATTCATAAACCATGTGTTCCATCCTTCATGATGGTGAATTCCAGAGCGAAATATGGCATTCAGGTCATGTAATCTTATTTAACTTTAGAGTATACTATAAGAAAGCTATTTAAACAGAAAAATCATGAAAATGAAAAAAGCCAAAATTTCCAAAATTCTCGTTTTTTTTCCAAAAAAGCCGGCTTTTTATGTGCAAAAAATCATCGATTCAAAAAAGCCGGGTTTTTTGCATCTCTATGTAGTAGGTCCGTATTATTATCTTTAACTTGAAGGATATAAATTCACCAGCAATCAACACCTGATACTGGTTAGAAATTATAATATTTTCCATTAATCGATAGTATTTAATATACTTATCTAATTCAGACCTCGGTGGAAAATAAACCGTTGAAATAATTAAAGTATGTATCCCAAACTGTATCTTAATACACACTGTTTCGACATTATCGATACTAACTTTTATATGTTCAGTTTGGTATTTATTCAAGGCAGCGATAAGAGCACCTCCTCCTCCTTTAGTTACTCTATCATTACGAAATACGTTATATCGATCGTCCATAAATTCATTATTAAAAACATCACCTAATCATGTTTCTGTTAATATTATTACATCATAAATTTCTGCAGATATACTAAGCAAGAGATTATACAATTTAGTATCAATACCCCTCACATTTTGGTAACAAATTAAACACATCTGATCTTACACCTGATTTAAAACCATCATGTTGAAAATACTAATGTACTACAAGGCTTGTACATCTTCCAAACTTATAAGAATTATAACGTTTCTAACATTTTGATTCTTCTTTAATTTGATATTTCCTATCTGATCAACCCATAAATATGCGTAATGTTTGTCATTTTTCTTTTTCTTAGCCTGACCAAAAATACGCTTTTTGTAGGAGGTGATAGATTGATTTACATATATAGTTTCACTCGTAGTATAACCCAAATGTGTTGTGTTCGGATTTCTTTTCACTTTCCTCTTCTGTAAAAATTTTCCCTTATCCGAACGTCGCACAAACTTAACTACGAATCCACTAAATTTTTGATGAGGTAATTTTTCATTCTATGACATGCATCTACCATATCATCACTAACATTAACATCTAAAGAAGGCCCTACAATTTTTACATCTTTTCATTTGTACTCTCCGGCACAGCAAGTATTTCAAGGGGCCGCGGTGGCTCAGTGGTAGAGAGTTCACCTCTGGTGCTAGGAGTCTCGGGTTCAAACCCTGCTCCCGTCAAGTGAACTTTGTGGTGGACAAACACCGTGCACGTGGGTTTTCTCGGGGTTCTCCCATTTTCTCCCACTTTCTTCATTCCACCATTTCATTCATTACTCATCATCACCGTCTCCTTTAGCCTAACCGGCATAACCGTTGGACGTAAATCTCAAAAATTTCATTTCATTTTCCAAATATTTCAAGTGCATTGCGCCTTCCGTATTGATCTAGGGCATCTCGAACCATTTTCACTTCTTGAAGTTCTTTCCTTAGGTTTATATTTTCCTGACTTAAACGCTCAATTTCAAGTAAACATTCACTGATTTGTTCGTCCTTTTTTTATGTTCCAAAGTTTCAACTTGGCGAGATCATTTATGACAGTCTACAAGAATTAAATTCTCCTTCACGATGAATAGTCATCATAGCGAGTCCATTCAAAAGTGCCTCTCCTATTGCGTTTCTAAGTTATGTTTCGATCCTTTTCATCGTAAAGAAGGAGCATTCATTTGTGACTGTTGATACTGGAAGTGTAGCTAAAGTTTGAGCAACCAAAATACATTTGGATAAATGTGGCGACATATACTCAAAGCTTCCCTTGCATTTTGTGGCAAGTGCTTCGCCCGTCACAAACGTTGATGAAACAGTTTCAATTCTGCTTGAGTTGTTGCAGCCAGTCAACGGAAGATCTGAAGCATAAAATGCATATAGCTTGTCTAATCCTTCAACGGCACCTAAATCTAAACTTTTCGCGGGAGAAGACATCTAAAACTCTCAAACAGTTCGCTATAATCCAGAAAACGTTCTTACAATGAAACAATGAATGTATCGAACAAGGGTAACTTCGTAATAAGGTTTCACATCAATCCCGGTTTTCTGATTAAGCCGATGTTATTGGTTTCCAGAAATACATGATATTGTAATTTCAGCATCGATGGATGACGCTGTTGTCTTTGCTCCCAGAAAAAGATGATTGAATGTGTTGACAATATTTTCCCTCATAATTAGTAATTCTTGTTTGAAGTCACTGGCGATGACGGCATATGGACTCGCCCAAGGCAGTTTTGATTGTAGGTAATGCAATACAGACGATAAAATCGCCTCTGGTGATACTGGACAAAGGTGCATGGCATTCCGTCAAATTTTTTAATTTTTTTCCAGAGCTAGAACAATGGAACTGTGTATCTTCTTGAAGTCTTGAGCGCTGTGAAGACGTTCTAACTACCTTGTCAAACTTGTACGTTTTACACCTTTGGCTCTAACATCGTTTAACAATTCAAGAATGGATCAATCCATGCTAAGTGGTCGAGAAAAACGGAAAATTCCCGCTCGACCATCTCCAAAAAATCTAATTTTTTCATGATGTTTATCTTATATAAGGGTACTTCAAAACCACAATTAATTATTTTTTTCAACATCGGATGGCGACGCAGCGGCTGCCGCCATTTTGCGTTTTCTTCATTTTAAGCGTTTACGTTGTTTTGAATATATCAGCATCTATTTGTCTTACCAAATTGAAAATTGCTCCAACTTGTGCAGAGCTAACATTTTGATCTCTTAATATTTTTTTCCTAAAACCACTTAAAAGGGGTGAAATCAGGGCCCATAGCAGCAACTTTTTGGGCATTGAAAACATGTTTGCGAAGAGGAAACAACTGACATAGAGATCTGAATTTGTGTGCGCATGTAGTTCAGGGTCACAAGTTTATACTAAAAAATTTGCAGACCTGTTGCTGCTCCCAAAGCCCTGAAAAAATCGTTAAGTTGGCATATTTCACTGTCCAATATCTCCAATGGGCCTGGATAAAAAAAAATCTGGAATTTTGGGAATAGTTACTCCTTTAGTATACCATAACACACAACAAAGCGCGTTTTGTGTTTTTGAGCGGAAGTGAGTTAAAATATTTAGGAATGATGTCATACTCTAGGAGGTGTTTTGTTCACAAATTCAACTGGAAATTCGTTGTTGTGACGTAAAATAAAGTAGGATGAATTGTTAGTCCAGTCAAGGCTCTCAAGCTCGTTTCTTTCCTCTAGTTGTGACTCACTGTCTTATCACACACACAGCAGCACTAGTGAAGAATGCCGCCATCAGCAGAAGGCGAGAAAAGTCAAAATGTACACTTGACAAAAAGTCCGTAAGTACTCATTGCTCTTGCTGCTTGCTATATGCAGAGCCATAGCTAGAGATTTCTGCGCCCGGGGCGAAAAAGAATTCGGCGCCCCTCTACACTCACCTTACAAAGCTTTTTATTTTTTTTTTACAAGTAAGAGAAGCAGCTTTTGTTGTTATGCTAAATTTTTATCAAGCTTCTTGGACAGACCATTGCAACAGCCAAAAGCGATCATTATGTATCCTTTTAGAAATAAGAGCTGCTTTCATGATGCTTATTTTGTACTTTCTGTTTAACTTGACAAAACTACTTTTGGTTGTATACAAATCCATTTGCGAAACAGTTATGGAAAGATCATGGAGCCAATTCTCCTACGCCAGGGAAACCGTGTTAGACATTTAGCTGGTGGACGCGGGTAGTGGCGTTGGAAATATCCTGTTTCCCTGAGCACAGCAGCAATGTCAGAAATCGAGCCCAGGCCTGGAGGTCTCAGAAATGGCCAGGTTTTGGGCTCGGGTATCTTTTATTCGAATGTTAAACACGGAGTTCTTGGACGCGGGTAATGGTGTTGGAAAGATCTCTGTCCCCTTAGCACATCTGTTATATCAGAAATGGAATCAGGCACTCAAGGCCCCTGAAGCTTTTGCCTTGGGTCCCTTCTATTCCCTATTAATCATGAAGTTGTTGGACGGAGTTAATAGCATTCGAAAGGTCTTGGTCCCTTGAGCATAGTGGTGATATCAGAAATCTAATCCGGATCCCGAATACATAAAGATAGGTCCTGAAATTTTGGGCTCGCGTTCATTCTATTCGACTAAAAAACCGTGCGATCCTTGGGCGCGGGTGGTGCCGATGGAAAGGTCTGGATTTCATTAGCACTTTGGTGATGTCAGAAATGCAACCCGAAGCCCGAAAAATGAGGTTCCGAAATTTTTGATTCGGGTCAATTCTATTTGCCTATTAAATATGGAGTTGTTGGACGAGGGTAGTAGCGTTGGAAGGGTTTTGGTCCCTTGAACATAGTTGTGACGTCAGAAATCGGACCCTGGTCTCGAAGTCTCAGAAATGGGATCTAGAAGTTTTGGACCCAGGTCTCTTCTATTCCTCATTTAAACATGGAGTTGTTGGAAATGGATGGTGGCATTGAAAAGGTCCTAGACGTCTGGGTACAGTGTAACATCAGAAATCAGGCCCTGGTCTCAAAGCTTCAGAAGTGGGGTTCCCGAAATTTTGGATTCGGGTCCATTCTATTTGCCTATTAAACGTGGAGTTGTTGGACGAGAATGGAACTGGATCTTCTGAGTAGGAAAGGTCTGGATCTTCTGAGCATTGCGGTGATGTCAGAAACCGGGCATCGGGCCCTGAAGCCTCAGAAATGGGGTCCCGAAGTCTTTGGCTCGGGTTCCTTTTATTTGCCTATTAAACATGGAATTGTAGGATGAAAGTGGTGGCGTTGGAAGTCTTTGTCCCTTGACACAACATTGATGAGAAATTGGTTCCGGGCCCCAATTTTTTTATTTATGTCGTAAACCTTTTGTCTAATTTGATCTTAATACCTGATTGTGCAAGATAAAAGCATATTAATAGCTGAATTGATGGGTTTATCTCTCGCAATCAAGTATTGAGATTGAGCCATTGCAAAAGTTTACAACACAACTCAAACTTCGGGACCCGTACCTAATTTCTGACATCACCGGACTGCTCAAGGGGCCAAGACCTTTGCAACGCCACCACCTGCCTCCAAAAACACATTGTTTAATAGCCGAATGTAAGAAACCTGAAAGCCATATTTCGGTACCTCATTTCCGGGACCTTGAATCCAGGGCCCAATTTCTGACATTACCTCTGACAGATGATCCGAACCTTTCCAACGCCATCACCCTCATACAACAATTCATGTTTAATAGGCGTATAGAAGGGGCTCATGCCCAAAACATCGGGACCCCATTTCTGGGACCTCATGGTGGGGGCCCCGTTACTGACCACCAATGTGCTTAGGGGAACCGGATCTTTCCAACGTCACCATCTGCACGCAACAACTCCATGCTTAAATGAGAAATAGAGTGGACTCGAGCCCAACATTTCGGAACCTCATTTCTGGGGCTTTGAGGCCAGGGCCCAATTTCTGACATTACCGCTTTCGTTAATCGACCCCGACCTTTCAAACGCCAACACCCTACTACAACACCATGTTAAATAGGCAAATAAAAGAGACGTGAACCCAAACTTTTGGGACCTCATTTCTGGGGCCTCAGGTCCTGGAGCTTTCCAACACCACAATCTGTATCCAATAACTCTATGCTTAAAAGAAAAATAGAATGAAGCCGAGCTCAAAATTTCGGGACACCATTTTTGGTCCTTTGATACAAGGGCCTAATTTCTGACATTGCCACTGTGCTTAAACGACCCGGACTTCAACTTAAACCACCCATGTTTAATAGGCGTATAAAAAGAGCCCGTGCCCAAAACTTCGGGACCCCATTTTTCTGGAGCCTTATAGCTGGAGCCCGGTTTCTGATATCACTACTGTGCTCAGGAGACCCGGACTTTTCCAACGCCACCATTTGCATTTACTAACTCCATGTATAACAAGGCTTCCCTATTGTAGGAGGATTTTAATGGAATTTTCTTCAGGCTCTTTACAACTAATTACAACGTTTCAAACTATCCATAAGAAATAAAATTTTAATGCATTAGAAACTATGTTCTTTTAAAATGTTCAAAATGGGTGACAGCATTGATTTCCAGTAATAATTGTAAACTTTCGTAATTTTCTTTTAAGAATTCTCTATTTGAATAGTATTTTAATTTCGAATCTTTTACAGTAAAAAATATTTTTGTGAAATGTAACGGAATACATACGTATATATAATGTGTGTATATTTTGTATGTATGTAGATAGGTAAAAAATATCACACAACTAGATACATACGCAGAAAAAATACCATGGAGAAACGATTCCAATAAAAACATTGGAAGCAGTTCGTATGTCAATTGAATTTTTAAAAATCACTGGTAGTGATCAGTCTTTGGAAAAGACAAAATCGTTGGTTAAGTTCTGACCTCCTAAGCCCCTATTTTACAACTTCTTCAAGTTCGAAAATATTATTATTCTTGTTTACTTTCATTTTTAATATTCTCGCGCAAACAACAGCTTGCATGTTCTCTTCACTCCTCTACTTTTCATACCTTCATTCTCACCATCGCGATTAACCCGATTGGGTAGAAAGGCGTGATTAACTGAGCAAATTCATCAACATCAAAACACATTTCAGATTCTGACCGTTTGATTTTGAAAATGCCCCTGCGTAATCTATAAGACATCTCTGCACCTTGATCACATCGTCATTAACAAATCATATATAACAACTTTCTTTAATAAGTGAAAAACTTGTGACTATTATTGAAACGTTTGAGTTGCGAGCGAAGCGAGCAAGAAAATATTTAATAAATCCATTTCTTTGCTAACCGACAATATTGATTTAATAGGGCGCCAGAACTTTTATGGGGTGCCGCGTCGTTTATTCACTTTCAACACTTTTCCTTTCTTCTTGCTCGTTCGGCGCCCCCTTGTTACCAGTGCCCGGGGCGAGCGCCCCGCTGGCCCCCCTCTAGCTACGGCTCTGGCTATATCAATCATGTTTAATCATGTTTATTATTGTTTTAACTGTAAGCATTCTTCACTAGTGCTGCTGTGGGTGTGATAAGACAATGAGTCACAACTAGAGGAAAGAAACGAGCTTGAGAACCTTAACTGGACTAACCATTCATTCTACTTTATTTTACGTCACAACAACAAATTTTAAGTTGAATTTGTGAACAAAACACCTGCTAGAGTATGACATCATTCCTTAATATTTGACCCCCTCCCGCTCAAAAACACAAAACGCGCTTTGTTGTGTAATAATAATAATAATAATAATAAAGAATTTTATTGTCGTTAAGCTATACATAGCAATAGACAACGTCAAAATTTGATACAATATTGATACGTAAGTACAAATAATTAATGATCTATAACTAAATTAATGATGAAATGACATTACAAAATAAATTACAATAACAATATACATTTTAAATACAAGCTCAACACGAGATTACAAAATACGTTACACTTCTATTGAACAATTAAAATACTCCTGTAAAGAATAAAAGGGCGTTGCAACTAACCAATTGTATAACTTACTTTTAAATCTATCTATATGTTCATCTTTTAGTGATGCAGGCAACTTGTTATACAATTTTATTCCAATTGTCTCATAACTATTTAATGATTTGGACAGTCGTTGATATGGGACATTTATGAATTTACTGCTTCTAGTATTATACGAGTGGATGTCTTCCCTGAGTTGTAAATTTTGGTGATTACTTTTTATATAGAGGAGTACTGTGTAAATGTATAGATTGATTATTGTCATAATTTTAAGATTGATAAACAAAGGTCTGCAATGAGCTAATTTGTCTACGTTTGAAATAATTCTGATGGCCTTTTTCTGTATTAAAAGAATGCTATTTACATGATAATTGTTACCCCAAAATAATATACCATACAAAATTATACTCTGAAAAAAAGCAAAGTAAGCCGATCTGACATAGTTACCAGGAACATGATTTTTTAGTTGTTTTAGCAGATATATTACTCTTGAGAGTCTCCCAGAAATATAATTAATATGCTGTTCCCACGATAACTTGTTGTCAATATATATACCTAGGAACTTCACACATGTTGAGTTATTCTCAGCAGGCACTTCTTTTAGACTAAAAGTCATATGTTGAGTTTTATTTTCGTTAAGTAAAAAACCATTAGCCTTAAACCAAATCACAACCTGATCCCATGTATTTTCAGTTATAAAATTAAGTCTACTAAGATCAGGACTAGTATTTAGGAAGGTCGTATCGTCAGCATATAGTATAGAGTAAGCAGATAAAAAGTAAGGTAGATCATTTATCATTATTAAAAATAGAAGTGGCCCAAGTACTGAACCTTGGGGTACTCCGTATTTAACTGATGCAATACCAGATTTATTGTTATTTACAAAAACAATTTGTTTACGGTTTTCTAAATAAGACTTGAATAATTTAAAACTTAAACCCTTGATACCGTAATACTCTAATTTTTTAAGGAGAATTGTGTGTTCAACACAATCAAAGGCTTTGCTTAAATCACAAAATGTTGCCTGAACAAAATCCTTGTTTTCAAAGAATCTAATAACCTTCTTTACCAACGAATCAATCGCTCCAACAGTAGATCTACCCTTTACAAAACCAAACTGTGAATCACTAATTACGTTATACTTATTAAGATAATCACATAACTGCATATGTATCACAGTTTCAAGAATTTTTGAGAAGACTGGAAGCAGAGAAATTGGTCGATAACTAGATGGACAATTCTCGGGTCCCTTTTTATATACAGGTACAACTCGTGATACTTTTAAAACTTCGGGGAAGATTCCCTGTGTTAGACATTGGTTAATGCAATGGGTAAGCGGCAGTACAATACAATCAATAACTTTTGTAATTAGATTACTCGACAATCCATAAACATCAACACTATTTGAACACTTAAAGTTATTTACAATGTTGAGAACTACTTGGGGAGATATATTTCTAAATACAAAACTATCGTGTATAGGATTTACAGATTGTTCCATTAGATTGACTGCTGTTACATCAGGTTTGCCAATATTATTGTGTACTTCATCTACAGAGTTCACGAAATAATTACTAAAATCTTCTGGATTGGGGTAAAGACAGTACCTATTACTCTTAACTATAGAATTAATTACATTCCAAGCTTGTTTACACTTATTAACAGACGATTCGATTTTTGTCGAAGTATACTGCTTTCTCGCTTCATTAACAGCTTGCTTATATGTATTCCTAGCTTTCACATAGACTGACCTAGTTACATCATTTTTCTCTCTCT
Source organism: Thermobia domestica (assembly GCF_964235325.1). Classification (NCBI taxonomy): domain Eukaryota; kingdom Metazoa; phylum Arthropoda; class Insecta; order Zygentoma; family Lepismatidae; genus Thermobia; species Thermobia domestica. Next base: position 186,871,722 of record NC_137464.1, read on the forward strand.
TATATTTGTTTAAATGTAACATCACCTCACACTTCATTGAGTAAAGTTGAGGGGTATACCACGTGGAATTATTTTCTTTATGTGGCTTTTTCAGTAGGCTCCGATTAACTTTACAAAGTCTTTGTGGGATGAATATATCAAAGTTATAGAGAAACAAATTCAAGAAGCGTTCAAACAGTGCATTAGAGTCATTGTAATTCGACAGCAATTGAAACCAATTCATGTTGCAGAGTGAACTCTTAAACTCAGATATTTTACCCTCGGTGATTGACCTAGAAACAACTATTTGACATTCTGTGGACAAGATATCAACCTCCTTACTTAATAGTGCGTTATCCAATTTTATCCATACACAATCATGATCAGAAAAAGGAAATATTGATACATCACAATGAATTTGACATACATTGAAATTTATAAATATGTTATCTAGACAAGCTAGACCTCTTGTTGGCTTCATATTTGTAATACTATAATTAAATTGCCTTAACAAATTTTTTAATTCATCTACACTATTCTTTGTTGTCGTTACGTCAAAATCAGAGTTTAGATCAACACCTACGACTATCTTAAAATTTCTAAAACTAGGCCTACTCAATAAGTTTAGCAGTTTCTCGAGCCTATCTAGAAAGACTATTGAATTACCGTTTGGGGATCTGTATAGTGATACGAAAACCAACTTAAGACAATTAATAACGATACCTGTGGCTTCGAAATCGATTTCAGTACATAGAAAGTCCAGGTCTAATTTCTTACACTTAAGTGAGAGCTTGTCTCTTACAAAAATAGCTACCCCACCATGAGCACGGTGATTCCTACAGAAACTATTAACAAGTACATAGTCATCTAATTTATTAAACACAATTTCATCCTCTTTGCACCAATGTTCACTTAAACCTAAGACATCTAAATTATTTCCATTCCCAAAGTCATTTAAAACTACATGTTTATTATTGATTCCTTGAATATTTAAGTACCCCACTTTAAAGTCAATAAAATCAATAGCGTGGCTTTGTTTTGCATTATCCTGTTGTGCTATAACCACTTGCAGATTTTTGGCTAAGTCTGCATCATTAAACTCTTTTGATCTAAAAAATTAGCATGAGCTAGAGGTATTGCATCACCTGAGGTAGTAGACTGTGAGATTATGAGCTGAGCAAATTTATTACACATAAGGTTCTTCCCATTGCTGTTTAAATGTAGCCCATGTCTTGTGAAATGTGACCTATCTAGCAACTGCAAATCAACGTACTTTACATTTGGGAAAAACTTACATACCTTTGCTATTTTACGATTGGTACAATTCAGTAGTATATTTACACATGAACTCTCTGCCAGATCATGTCTGTTTGGAATTCCCACTACAAACACATTAGTCTTTGTTAACGTACACAGCACCTCGTACAAGTTTCGCACTGCCTCCTGACCCTCATTCTTTGCCACATCATTTCCTCCCGCAATCGCAATTAATGTGTCTTTCATGGTCATGTTTTTGGATAACAACACACAATCTTTCAAAACTTCGCTGGTTCCGGCCCCAGGCTTTGTAATGCAGCTCACATCATAACTTGAGTGTAGTTTTTCTTGTAGTAGGTTAGCTATATTTCTAGCATGACTATCTCCAAGAATCAAAACGCGTCGTTTGTTATTTAATTGCAATTTACTCGGAGTTACTTCTTTTTTTCCCTCGGAGTTTTGTTTCACTTCTTGGGCGACGTTCTTTTGTTTCTTTTCATTTTTCTTCCCTATATGCAAACGATGATGCTTTTGAGATGAAAATTTCCTTTGCACATTGACCGTTGTTTTTCTTAAGTGTGCAAGGGCACAGTTCTTCCTTGCACTTGAATTTTCTACTACTTCACCGTATAGAACATCATACTTATTGTTCACTGGTACAGAATATAACGTAGATAGATCTCCTTCATTCAGCGTATTACCTTTTTCAAATACCATGTTTTCTGCCACCCTTTTCTTATGTCGTACCTGTGTCTTATCATGTCCAGCAGTATCCTGTACTACAGTGTCAATTTGTATACTTACGTCGTTAAGTTTCTTTTTTAACTCCGTGTTTTCAACTTTCAGAGATTCCACATCACACTTTAAAGCACATAGTTCTTCATTTAATACACTTAGTATTTCAGGTGTGTTACATTTGCATTCAACACTTTCCAATACACTTTGATTGTCACTTGTCACTGTTGAACTGGAATTTAGCATTTTTCTTGATGTTGCTCTTGTGATAATTGTATTTTTGTTTCTAATTTTAATTTCACATGGTTTACATACATTTTGAGCACTATTTGTTTCGGTTTTGTCACAAATATCACACTTAATTTTATTCTCTACACGGGGAGCCTCAAAACTCTTACCTACCAGTGCCGCCATCTTCCATATATTGTGGTATTATTATGTGTGGTGTATTATGGTATACTAAAGGAGTAACTATTCCCAAAATTTCAGATTTTTGTATCCAGGCCCATTGGATATATTGGACAGTGAAATATGCCAAATTGGCATAATTCCCCAACTTTACGATTTTTTCAGGACTTTGGGAGCAGCAACAGGTCTGCAAATTTTTTAGTATAAACTTGTGACCCCAGACTACATGCACGCACAAATTCAGACCTCTACATCAGTTGCTTCCTCTTCCCAAACATGTTTTCAATGTCCAGAAAGGTTGCTACTATAGGCCCTGATTTAATCCCTTTTAAGTGGTTTTAGGCAAAAATGTTAAGAGATCAAAATTTTAGCTCTGCACAAGTTGGAGACACCCAGCAATTTTCAATTTGGTAAGACAAATAGATGCTGATATATTCAAAACAACGTAAACGCTTAAAATGAAGAAAACGCAAAATGGCGGCAGCCGCTTCGTTGCCATGCGATTTTGAAAAAAATAATTAATTGTGGTTTTGAAGTACTCTTATATAGGATAAACATTCATGAAAAAAATAGATTTTTGGAGATAATCGAGCGGCACATGCTTGATCACTTAGAATGGATTGACCCGAATATCATTTTATAATATATGGTTGCGCTTCGAAGACAGGATGATATTTCGAACTGATTCCATTCTTGCTAAGGAATTGCGTATGAGTGCAATGTTACATGCTGTTGGAACCACCAAATTAAAGTTGTGGACTGCACATGAGAATACAGTGCTACCGGAAAGTCTTGCTGTAAAACAGAATGTGCTCCTTTAAGTTTCTCCTATATTGTGGGTGCTCCATCGTACCCTTGTCCTCGAAGTGTGACATGTTCAGACCAAATCGCACACAGCTGTTAACTATGGCTTTAGCAAGTTCACTACCGGTAACATTATACAGTGGAACGAACTGTAGAAAATTTTCACGTATCTTGAGATCACTATAGACATAACGTGCACAAATGGACAGGTGTTCCGTTCTAGATATATCCGACGTTTCATTAGCCAGAAGTGTGAAAGCTTAGTTTCATTTATGTGTTGAACAACCGTACTTTGTTATTGTCGATGCAAGTGATTACTTGATTTTGAATTCCAGGACTAGCGTACTTATTGCGTTTACCAGATCTTTCCAGAATTGCTCTTAAATTCTGACCACCTTTTGCACGATATTTTAGAATGGTGCAGAATTTACTAGGGCTTTTCTCGTCTTCTTTTTCCACTTCTATAGCTCCCGAATCAGTGTGTTCCCTTAAAGGAGCTTCCACAAACAATGACCGCTTCGATTATTGGAACCAATCGTTTTCGATTTACTTTTTTTTCACTTGTTCTACTAAATCTTTGTCCAACTTATGCTGTACGTCAAGTTTCTTATTAATCATTGTTTTTACCAAATAATCACCATCGGCCACAGCAGTTGTGTGACAGTTGTTTCTAGCATTAATGTCGAAAGCTTCCAGAGTATGTTTCCAATCTGAAAACTTGCAGGTAACTAACGTTCCAGGATTTTGATGTCTACCTTTACCTGCAGAATATTTTGCGAAAAACACACAATACTTGCAAAATGCACCATCTTTTTTTCTGAATATACAAACCAGAAGCACTTCACAAACCAACTTGATTTGAACTTTCTGTTCTGCCCACCTTGTGAAGTTTGAGAGAATTTGTAAATACCGATATTTTGAAAGGATTTTGAAACCGTTCTCGCGTACTTTTAAGTTGTCACCTACAAGTTCGATTATTGAAGGCAAGAAATCAGATATATCATATACTGTATTTGACTTGTGGATACACTAGGATGAACTGAGAATGATCTTCAGAGGTTGAGGAAAAACTTTGAGAATTATCAGAGCCCGAGCAGGGCGTCAGTGACGGGTCAGTTGAGTTCGTTGTATCAATCTGGCTTGAAGATGATGGCTGAATTTCTGAGCCAGATTTTTTGAAAAGTAATCCAGAATATTTGGTCCTTTTCGTTTACGATGCGTTTTGTTGTTTCATGCACAGCACTTGATATTTAGCTATATCTGTGTGTTTTAAATTATTAAGTAGATTGTTATTAGAGATCTTTAGAAACTTACTCTAATATTTTTCAAACAAGTTCCGAAAAACTAGTATTTCTATTTGTAACATAAGTTCAATCGAGATTTGACAAAATAGGGTTTACACAGTTAGGTAAACCACTTTAATGTTCAAAGTTAACAAACTTTAAATGGACTTTTGCTACAATTTACATGAGTTGATAGATTTACGGATGCCATCTTCTACAATGAGTTTGCAACTCTGTCAAATATGTCAGCACCGATGTCAGTAGATTAATGAAACCTATACAGAATTAAAGACGTTACCGTATTTAAGAATAATGAATCTAAACAGTATGATCTTAACTAAAACTCATTCCTACAATATTTTAAACACAAAATGCACTGTTCGCTGCTACTGCAGTTAAATCGATTCTAATTTAATACTTAAGATGCGACTTCAGCACTTTCACATTGTTTTCAAAGGAGTTTTTTGATTATTTAAAGTTACGGTACTTTTGCAGAAGCTCTCTGAAACACAATATTTTATAAGGATTATTCTTCAAACACAACACTTGTATTTCACTTCACTGTTCTTGGTAAGTTATATTTTAGTTCAAATACTGCAGAAACGGAAGAAAATCTTGCATTACATACAGCTTTGGGAGCTTTCACTTGCATACAAACAGATCAATCTATGTACTGTACATCCAAGTTATGATTAGATTACTGTAAGTTGAACATTTATGAACGTTGAATGTTCATGAATCAAATCACGAAAGGAACCATTAAAGTGTTTATAATTTTCTGCACGTATGAGAAAAGCATTAGTAAACTTGGCAAAACTGCAGAAGAGCATCTCGAGTTCTTCATGCATTTCGTTTATAGAACTCGAGGGGGGTGTCCTCGAGATACTGAGGAACTAGAGGAGATCTCCCTCAGCATGCATAAAAATGAAATCTTTAGTTTAACGCCCCACAGTTATGGCATCGAGGTCTAAAGGAGACGAGTGATTATTGCAAATGAATGATGATGAAAGAAATGGTGGAATAAGAAGAGTGAGGAAACGAAAGAACCCCGAGGAAACCCACAAACACGATGTCATCCACCACGAACTCTCATGGCCTGGGATCTAACCAGCGGCCCCTTGAACATGAGGCGAGCTCTCTATCACTGAGCCGTTACGCCCAATGGGTTATTCTAATCTTTTAGCAACCGGTTGTCTCTCTCTCTCTCTCTCTTTATATATATATATATATATATATATATATATATATATATATATATATATATATGTGTGTGTGTGTGTGTGTGTGTGTGTGTGTGTGTGTGTGTAGAGAGAGAGAAGGATAGGTAGGTAAATAGATAGATCTACGTAATTCCATTAGGAAACAAAGAAACAAACCATACAATATAGACAAAAGCAATTTTCTACTGGATACCGCAAGTGTCAAGTAGAGACCTACACAGCATCCTAATGCAACGCGTTGTAATAAAATTAGGTAACACTGGGAAAAATCTCAGAAACGAATTATCCAAGATAGATAGTTGTCAAAAAGAATTGGAAAGACCTTAATCAAGCAATGAGTCGACAATTCTTGGTAATGGCATGTATGCTTTTCAAATATAAATAAGACTCACTACTACAGTCATGATATCCCAGTTCTCTTTCTTGATATCTAACCATTTGAGATTAGGATTAACGTTTAATTTGTTCTGAGAGATCATATGTTTAACAACACTGTAGCTGTAAGAGTTTCTAAAACAAAAATAGTTAAACTAAAATTTAGTATTCCTGGTTATAACTGGGTAAAATTTACTGTTACGTCTGGGTATAACAAACGATTCTGGGAACTCGAAATATTTTAACAACCGGTTCTAGTGAACCGGTGCGAACCGGCTGAATAGCACCACTGATTATGCCTCCTCTCTTCACCATGCATGTAATACTATCTCTTTATTAAATAAATTACTTCCCGCTACCTTTTCACAGTTTTGCCGCTACAGATGACAAGAAAGATTTGCATTTGCCCATTCCTTACATTACATGCAAGAGATACCATGCATTTTTTTCACCTCAATGATATGTGTTTCGTTTGTTACAATTAGACTTGTTTTCTTTATGAAACGGAAACTATAGTTACTTATGATGCGAAACATTGTATTTTCGCCCTTGTATTCTAGGAATGAAAAATACACAGAAACACGTCAAGTGGAATCAAAATACTTTATTAGTTCTTTCACACACGGCACGGTTTCAGACCGCATGACTACCTAACTTGGCGTTCTGTATTTTCAGGTAGCAATATATAATTCACTAGATACCATCAACGAACCAAGATTCAGCATCATAAGGAAAGCATTTTTGTAAAAGCACTTGAGATTTTAGGAAAAGTATGACTCATTGCTCTAGAAAAAAATCTCTCACTATTTTTGCAAGAAGTAATCAAACTTTAAACTAGAGTAAAATCTACATATCAATTACAATTTATCAGCATGGATATTAAACTTTATTGGATGCATTACTTAAAGAACAGTTACAAAAATAGAATAAAAATTGCGTGAAATTTCGGGAATCTTAAGCCCGGAATCTCTCCTTAAATACGCCACTGTGGATATCCGTTAAGTACAGTAGTTCTTGAGACTCGTTTTGTCATCCTGACAAACGGATGCATGGAGAGGTTAATACGTATATAAAGGAGTTTAGGTAAACCAAATTCCTGACAAAGAAATTGAAATAATTATTTTCATCATGCCATTTATAACACTGGGTGAAAACTTTGAAGTTTACGTGTACTATAAACAAGTTTACACTAAATTTTTATTTTCTTTCATCGATTAAATAACTCACTTCACAAGTAATATTGTAAAGAATTCGCGAAATTGCTTTTACAATGTCTGAGAACTTCGCTACTAGTCTAAGGAACAAACTTTTTTTTATCATAGGCACCAGCAAAAAACTACATAATTCAATCAGTATATTTACCATATCAATAATATCGGGATTTTACAATGACCGATCATTTCTTGGCATGACGAAGTATCGTACATTTACCTTATATTAGAGCTCCCTCATGGCTATATGCTTAGCGTACGCGTCTCCGACGCGGGAGACTCGGCTTCGATTACCAGTGAAGCTTATGTGCTTTTGATCTCACGTTAAACTATAGGTTTCTGTCTTATATAGTTCCCTGTTGAAAGGGACACTAAATTAATCCAACCTAATCTGCTGCTTTATATTTGAAACCATTAAATATCAAACAAGCCTGTATAAGAATGCATATGCTCGGTACATGATTAGAGCAAAAGTAAGGGATATTGCATTACCCACTGCTAATATATATATATAGACTATATATATATATATATATATATATATATATATATATATATATATATATATATATATATATATATATATATATATATATATATATATATATATATATATATATGGCTACATATTACAATGAACACTCCAACAAAATACGCTTTCTTCTGTGATCTGCACAATGGTTGTCAAATGTACCATTTAAAAGGGAGGACACGCTAGACAGCCGAAATGTTCCTGAACTGCTGAGGTAAAATCACTTGAAGGCCATACAAATGTTTGTGTTTTCCAAAGAAGCAATAGTGAATGCTTTTTCGGGGTTAGAGCGAAAGATGTTATGGACCACGGAACAGGGAGGTGCTGACATATCAACAAGAGACCCATTCTCTATACTGTAGGAGCGTGTGCATGTATGTGTTTGTGTGAAGAAAGAAGAAGGAGACAAGGAGGATGTCTCTCGTGTGTCAGCACGGCGCAGGCGCCGGCGCTCAGCAACCACCCCTGCTCCACTGACATTAATCGCGGGCGTCATTCACTTCAGCCGCTCAGTTACGTTTCGGCATCCGTGCTGTCCAACGAATACGTTCGCAGTCACATTTTTTCCTCTACTGCCGAATTCTATATCTATATATAGATAGATATAAATATATATATACAATTTGAACCCCCAAAAAACATAAAAGAGATATCTTTACGTAATTATTCTGAAAAGTTACGTTAGGAAAGAAAATGAAAAGCTATTGATCAATCAACAAGTGGCTACACATAGTGTATGCTTGGCATTTGTTTACCCCCTATATCAATACTAACCCTCCAGCTTGTTCAATGTGGTTGTTTACCCAATATATTTCAGTGAACACCTTGAGCCCCCTATAGCTGATAAACTAAGCCACATCCATTATATCAAGACCAACCAAGGATTACTGATCACTCAGTGATACAACAGGTTGCTACCACAAAAGGTATGTACTATTCATTATTTATGTATTATTTCACCTTTGTGGTGTTGAAAGTAAGCACATTTATAGGGTCCCGATATCTGTCAGTGTTATATAATATTACATTGGTTTGTGTTGCTCTCACGCTTAAGGACGTTTATCCAAACTTGTATCAGATGCATTAATTAGATGTTTATTTCTCATTTTTTCTGTTTTTTTTTCTTTTTTTTATTTTCGTTTGCTTTAATTTAAAAATACCACTTTATAAATAAATACGAATCCCCACCTTCGCGTTCGTTTTCTCTTATGTGATATCGGCTCACTTCTCACATTTCCCTTGTTGAAAAGAATGTTAATTTCCAGAGAAAACAAATAAATATTGCTTTCAAATTCGAGTTATTTCTTCATTCTTTCAGTTTTGATTGTTACGTCCGTGTCCTGCGAAACCAATTAACTTTCTACACAATGAAAAAATCCGGATAGGATAATGACAGAAAACCATACTATGGCTTAATACATACATCCACCAAACAATATCGGTATATTGGTTTACGCAACTAACATTATTTTAAAATCAGTACACATAATATGTTCCACTATAGCCTTATAACGTTATTTAATGTCCTTGGTTTCGGACTGTCTGTGTGTGTTTGTGGGTTTAAATAGTGATATGAATATGACTAATCGGATAGAAACCTTAATAGTAGTTTAAGTTCCAAATTTTTAATAGAAGGTACCGTCCCTCATACCCTTGGTGTTGAGAGCTCCTTCGTGGCTAAGCGGTTACCGTAAGCGCCTTTGGCATGGAAGACCTGGGTTCAATTCCCGGTGGGAGCTCATGTGGTTCGGATTCCACGTTAATCAGTAGGTCCTGTCTTATATAGCCTCGGTACTGAAAGGGATTTTAAAATCAACTCAATAACCCTTAGTGTTGCTAGCGACGTGAAACAAGATTCAGAAATAACAACTATCACTAATACTACCAATACAATTAAAATAATAGTAATAAAGAATTCAGCTGGCAGCGATTAGCAAACTCGCTCTGGTGAGCGCGATCCTGGGTTCAATTCTCAGGTAGGAATTCACTTTCAACTTGTTGCGAGCAAATCAATGTGCTGTAAATGAAAAAAATAGCTATAAGATATTCAAAGCATGTGTTTGGCGCAATTTGCAAGAGCTAGGAAACTTTAAGGAGCTGCTCTCCTCAAACATTTAGGCTGTGGACCTGGTCAGTTATAGCAACTCCCTCATGGCTATATGCTTATTATATCCCTCTTCGGAGCGGAAGACCTGAGTTCGATCTCCGGCAGAGCTCATGTCGTCCGGACTTCATGTTAAGCTGCAAGTCCATCATATAGCCTCGCTGCTGAAAAGGACACTTAAGCTCTAATCCATCTGATCGGTTACATATTACTCATGAAAACTCCTGTTAGATATGATTGTAAAACATAGGATCTTTTAACATGACTTACTATCGAAAATATTGAAGTTGCTAAACTTTCAAAACATTTCCTATACTCAATCATACACTCACAAAACGTCCGTATCTCTCATGGGTATAGGGTCTATGGTTAGCGTACGCGTCTTCAGCGCGGGAGATCCGGGTTCGAATCCTGGTGGGAAATCATGTGGTTCGGATCTCATAATAAGGAGTAAGTCCATGTTTTATAAAGCGCCACTGATGAACTTGACTCTGTTCTCCAAATCAACTAACCGAAATTTTCGTAACTTTACGCTGATCGCTGAAATAGCCGATGTGGTAATTGAAACGTCGCCGTAATTTTCAAAGTACTCTAAGGGCATTAATTGTTTTTAAACATGATATTTATGTTTATTAAAAAACTAATTGTAGGATTCTGACGTCATAAGTGAATAGTTACAAGTCCTTTGTAACAATTTAAGCAATGCTTTGCACAAGAAGGAACTCAAAATCGTTCATGTAGAACCGGCAGACATCGTAATCATAAAATAAGAGTCTATTAGACAAAATGAAATAAATTTAAACAAAAGACCTAGTTTTAAATTGCTTTTGCTTTGGATCTTTATGCAGCACCGAGGTTAACAAGGACAGGGCTTACTATTAACGTGGGCTTCGAGCCAAAGTTAAGACTTGAATCCTGCATTTGGCAGATGCACAGAACATTGTGCAACATTAGCTCATACAGTGTAGGTTTTTCCTTAACGCACTATCTCGCCTGTAAAAGAGCCGGATTACGGGACAACATAGCTACAAGACCCAGTCGTAAATCTAACAAATCGTATAGAAACTAACGAAGAACTAAAAGAAAAGTATATTAATGGCTGGGATCGAGGGTATCCATAAAGGAATTTATGACTCAAATTGAGTCATTAAAATTCTAGAGAACTAGGAAGAAAATAATTCAAATTACTTAAACAGCAAGCAAAAATGCTTTGTATAAACTATTCATGACTTATAAAAGAACGAATTGTTTCAAAATCGTATCTACGTGTAGAAGGTTACACCTATTAAGTTAAAATGAGTTATTTTATCGAGACGAAGTAATATATTAGAAGGATTTACATGTGGCGATAGTAACTCCTGGCTGGAGTTGTCTCTTACCAATTTCGAGCGGTCCCGGGTTCGATTCCCGGTGGGGACACTCGGTCGAAAAAGTGTAAAACACTTTTTCAGGCCAGCCACCCTGAATGAGGTTTTGCTGGGTTTTCCTCATTCACACCAGACAAATGCTGGGGTGGTACCTAACTTATAGGTCCCAGGCCGCTTCCTTCCTTCCCAAATCCTTTCTTCCTTCCCTTTTCCCGGATAGTGTGCTCGCCGAGGGACGTCATCCCTCAAAACTTGACGAGCTAAATGGCCTTAGATGCCGAGAGCCCAGAAATCTAAATCCTTAATCCTAATATCTTACTTATTGTATTATCCCGTATAAAATACGGCTGTAAAATCTGGACGCTAATTGATAATGATAAACACTTAAAACAAAATAACTAACTAACTCTACGGCCTGTGCAACCCGGAGGTTCAATGCCACGTTCATAAAAGCTCTCCATTGACTTCTATTCTTACCTACCATGATTCGGTTTCTACTTTGTATCCTATTTCTGCGAGATCCATCTTAATATTGTCCTCACATCTGCGCCTAGGTTTTCCTAATAGTCGTTTTGCTATTTGGGTTTCCAGTTAAAACTTTGAAAGCGTTCCTAATTTCTCCATTCTGGCTACATGACCTGCCCAGCTGAGCCTTCTAAGCTTGATGACAATAACAATCTTTAGTAAATTATATAAATTATACAGTTCTTCGTTATGAAGTTTCCGACATTCCCCATTCCCGTTCCTCTTGGGACCGAATATTCGTCTCAGGATCTTGTTTTCAAATACCTTCAGATTACGTTCTCTCCTCACAACAGGCATGATTATCGTTTTATTTGTATTAAGCTTCAAATTCCTCGACAGAATTTCTCGACTACAAAATATTTTGAAATTAACAATAACATAAATTCTCTGCTTGCAGTCAACATTTACTTGAAACAGAACAAAATAATAAATAAGCCTTATTAGGAACATATAGTGAGAAAAGAGACGAATAAATTAGTAAATGAAAAATGTGACGTGGAAATATATAAATATGTGCTCATATTTTAATATCTTAAATGTACGAAACATTTACTTAAAATGAAACATTTAAGATGGATGCCAGGACACTCTACTTGAATAAGAAATAAGTAAGGGAGGCACCCAGTATTGAAAATTTCTCTGCGCAAAATTCCTTTGGGTAATCACAGTAAAGAATGAAAGGATGACATCAAGTTATGAATTAATAAATTGTATAACATTAATTCGAATTTTAATAGTTTGGCAAGTATAAAGTCACCTATCGAGTTTATGCTTATCTGGCATTGAACTTTGTCTTTTAGTGGTAGTTATTCAACAATGATTTACAGGAATCTAATACACAAATATATTCTAACGTCGACATATTACTTATGAGTTTTTATCCATTATATTGCTTGGAGTTCTTGACTCCCACAAGAATGCCAATAACAACAATTTCAAGCTTGTTTCTTTTTTTTCTTTTCTCTTTTATCTCTTTCGTTTTTTTTTTTTTTAAATTCCGTCTCAAAGTCTGCGGGAATATGTGTCGAGAAACAGTCAATCAACTTTTTCAAAGCTTTTAGGTTTGGAGAAGTTGGTTTATCGACAAAAGGATTTTCTTTCACTCAAAGATTAATTCACTATTTGAGTCCACCACAAACTTACTTGGCTGGGGAACGGACGAGGCACTCCTGTAGCAGAGGTAAGCGCTCTAAACGTGAATTTCAAGTGAAAATTGCGGCTTTTTTTAAAAAAAATAACTTACCACCAATGAGAAGAATCGTAGATTAAATCTCACTCAATATGAGCATGTAATAGACAATACTTTACTTCAGTGCTTTCTTTAGAGTTGTTCTCTTTCTTCTACGTTCTAGTTCTGTCAATGCTGCACAACATATTCGTCGCTATATGACTATTGTACGTGCTTTCAGCTTGGGAAGCTCAGGTTCGATTACTGATAGAAACTCATGTAGTTCGGACCTCACGTTAAACTATAGTTCTACATGTAATATAGGCTCGATGCTGAAAACGAAATTAAGTTCTAATCAAAGGATCCATTCAAGAAATCTAACATTTCAGTTTTTTTTCGTTAGTCTTCCTTAGCTTATCCGGATATGACCGACGGATATGAAACTAGACATTGCATTTATTTTCTTGTAAGTAATGAGCATTTTCACTCTTCCGTTCTTTAAGGTTTTTTTCTTTTTTTTTTATGGAAAATGAAAAATCATGTTAAATTTGGCTTTCAAGCGACGTGGGAGACTCGAGCTTGATTTCCGAAGGGAGATAATGACGTTCGGATTCCTTTTTAAGATGTATTTCCATGTCTTACATAATCCCATTTGTATTTTCTATAAACTCCGCTTCATGGAAAATAAGAACTAGTTTCAAAGACTTATATCGATCTCAAAAATTAAGGGCGATTTGTTCCGTTTTTCGACAGTTGACACTGACGAATCACGTAAACACTGAACAGTTTACAGTTTGTTCAATGATATAGCTAAACATCATAAATTCAACGTATATTTTTTCTTTAAACAGTGTTACGTTCAAGGGTTTACCGGGGAGTATTACCCACAGACTTCGAAATTTACCCCTGCTCCGCTTAAATCTATGATTTGGGTAGTAACAGACCGTGTAGAAGAAAAGTGTTTGAAAATACTACTTAAATATATTGACATAGTAACAGCTGACAAAAGCGCAGTACATTAAATCTCTTCGGGTTCTTTGATCGTATTTAGATGATAAAAGCTTAGGTGTTAGAATTTGTTGTCAGTTTCACGACACAGATGGAGGTTATTTACAAACAGTTGTAAAATCCTTCGAATGTATGTATGTCAACACCAAAATATATTTTGAGGTCAACTCTAGATTATGATGCAACAAAATGCATGTATAAAAATATTAACTGTGCGTATGTACATTTATACACTGTTGAAAGAAAGATCTTTCACCACACAATGAGTCGAATAATGACACTACTAAGAAATCAACTCGAATACTCCTCACTGGACGACTGCGTGATATTTCAATTGAAGGAAAAGGTGTTCCAAGTGAAGAATGTTTAATTCAGATCCTTGACCGGTATGCTGAGTTGATTGAGTTGATTTTGAGTCTTACATCCCTTTCAGCAGCGAAGCGACGTGCGACGGGACCTACTGATTAACGTGGAATCCGATCCACATAAGCTTCCGCCGGAAATCAAACCCAGGTCTCCCGCGTAAAAGGGGCGAACGCTAACCGCTTAGCTACAAAGAGAATGGTATGCATGCATAAGACAAAGAACAATCCATTCGGCTTCAATAAGGAATGCCTTTCAAAGAATTCTTACAGTATGATTTAATAATGCACTATACATAAAACAATAAGTATTTTTAATGTATTTAATTCTTTGGTGCATAAATCGTCCGGTATTAAATACATGAGACATTTGCATAATAAAGTTAAAAATAGTTCAATTTCTGTAAACTGATTAGTTCAAATTTCTTCAAAAAACCGCTACTTTCAAAAGTTTTAAATATATTAGATGTAGCTCAAACTAAAATTTCTTGATTTGCCATTCATTTAGAGAAATCTCGAGTGAATAAATAAAAAAAGCATAGTTTTAAAATAATTCTAATTATATGCTTGGCTTACATGTTTCTTAATGTTTCTACTTTTATTCACTTCTTACAAATTTATTTAGTAATCACTTGAACATGTGCATATTCTTCGTTTTTTTTTTCGAAAAAAAAGTAAGGAGAAACAGAAGTAAAAACATGTAAGACGTATTCATAGAACAAAACACTCCTCTCAGTATTATTATTTTAAAGGAATAATACCAGTGTTGTAGTTAGGATCTTGTTACAGGGACGTTGTCTAAATCCAAAATAGACCAACCTGGTTTTATTATAACATTATTCTGTACATTATATCTCGAATAGAAAAATGTATCTTAAAGGTGATTGCTAAGCTCACTCCATTTCCTTTTAATTTTGATGAATAACTTAAAAAGGAATAAATAATGACAAAAATATAGAAAGTAAGCCAAGTATTGTCTACAAAATGTTATTAAATAAACAAATAACCGACTCCACTTTTTCTTCTGGACAAAAAATTTTGAGCACGCAGTTAACAAAGTTATAATTGTTAGGCACCTAAATTTAGACAATATGCTAAAGGTTTTCAAAACAATTATTATTTCGTATAATAGCGTTCTGAAGGTATAATCGCTTATTTACCACATTCTTCATAGGTTTTAAGCTATTCATTAAAATATCGCTTATTTTCCACATTCTTCGTAGTTTCTAAGTTATTCATTGAAGTATCCCTTATTTTCCACATTCTTCATAGTTTCTAAGTTATTCATTAAAAGTCGTTTATTTTCCACATTCTCCATAGTTTCTAAGTTACTCATTGAAGTATCCCTTGTTTTACACATTCTTCATAGTTTCTAAGTTATTCATTAAAAAATCGCTTATATTCCACATTCTTCATAGTTTCTAAGTTATTCATTAAAAGTCGTTTATTTTCCACATTCTCCATAGTTTCTAAGTTACTCATTGAAGTATCCCTTGTTTTACACATTCTTCATAGTTTCTAAGTAATTAATTAAAGTATCCCTCATTTTTCACATTCTTCATATTTTCTAAGTTATTCATTAAAGTATCGCTTATTTTACACATTCTTTGTAGTTTCTAAGTTATTCATTAAAAAATCGCTTATATTCCACATTCTTCATAGTTTCTAAGTTATTCACTAAAGTTCAAAAACTGTTTCTAAGTTTAGCGTTTGAGCCTTAAGTTTTTGGGCC
Source organism: Thermobia domestica (assembly GCF_964235325.1). Taxonomy (NCBI): domain Eukaryota; kingdom Metazoa; phylum Arthropoda; class Insecta; order Zygentoma; family Lepismatidae; genus Thermobia; species Thermobia domestica. The sequence goes on from NC_137464.1 coordinate 186,887,792, forward strand.
AGGGAGATTTCAAGCCCTATAGGCCTTTGTAAATATCCTTCTGAGTATTCAGGTCATTCCGCTTCCCATGTATCCAAAAATACTTCCCCCGAAAGATTTTTATGAAAGAAATCCTGGTTTTAAATCAGATAAAGATAGGCTTGCTATTTGCATATGTCTTTTCCTAGTTGGAATACATTTTACGGTCAAGATCTTAATCTTAAAAAGCTCGTAATCTCAAAATGCTGTGACTAGGAAATTAAATTCAGAAGCACGTCGTTACTTTTTAAGTTCTGACCTACCTTTTCTCATTGTGTTTCCGGTTGATAGAGAGGTAGAACCAGTGAAATACTGATTAACTAGAGCAACACAGCGTCAAAATGTGCACCTGAATAATTCTTTCAATGCACAGAAGAAACATTTAATATATTACCAACTTCGTACTGTATTATGTTCTAACGAAGATAAACGGAAGGCAGAATTACCAGTATGGTGGATTCTTATTATTAATGTGTATGGAGTGACGGGAGTTGGGAGTGCTTTCGTAATTGATTCAATTTTTGACTAAGAACTTTTAAAAATGTCTCAAAATGATCTCGTATATAAAACCTTATGCGTAGTTTTTGAGAAAACAGAGAGAAACCAATTAATTCGTAAACCAAAAATTAATGCCATGCGAGAACCAAGTCACTTATTGAGGTGAAACTAATCCTGAAATACAGCCTCGTTAAGTTCTTCATTATGACAGTAACAAGAGGGCACTTAGTGTACTTAATGAGATTATACGACAGCCCAAAATTAACTCTTAAATTTTAATTTTTCTTAACTATTATATTGTTTATATTATTCATATATGATACATATATCAGTTGATATATCAGATGGATCTGATCAAAAAGGCAGTTTTTGACAAAATCGAAAAATAGCGAATTTTTGTGATACTACAAAGTTTACCGTGTGTTACCGATAAAGTTGTTCAGGTTTCTTCACTTTGTTGGAAGAAATTGACATTTGCGTGTGTGAACGGTTTGTGAACGAAAACATTTTTGTAGTTTACGATTTTAACATTGTCCATCCATTAGGATTTTCCCCCTCTTTCATTCTTTTCCTTATCACCACGCATGCTATCATGTCTCTTAGGGCACAATTTATTCTCAAACAAATATCTTAACCGCTTCTTTTACATTCTCAAATTACCTCAACTAGTGTTCTCCCCCCTCCCCACTATTCGAAATATTTCCTTATTATACTCCGATCAAAATTCGAAATTGAAATTTGGAGTAGTACATGTAGCCCCTGTTGCCATATCGTAAGTATTTCGTTGAGGTATCCGTTGTACTCTCTACACTTCGCTTAACAAACACTTCTCAATATCTATTACAAGGCTGTAACATTGTAATGTTGTTGTATCTTCTACAGAAATCTTCCACCTGTAGTTCACGATTGGCCACTCTCGGTGCCCTTAATACTTAGGTGACGTAGCTTCCCTTCTCAACATAAATATCTACATGGTTTTGAATGGTCAACTCGTTTCTAATTTTGATCCGAGTATAGTTACTTTACAACCAAGTTACGTTCCGCCAGTCTTCTCTACAAAGTCATTACGTAAACCTACAATCTATTTTTGCGTAACATGTATGTTTCTACTAGAACTGTTATTATTATTATTATTATTAAATCTTATGTCAGTATTAATTAATTATTTTCTTCTGTAACATCATACAAAACCAAGTTTATGAGGGTCTTGACCTAATGTTTACGTACGCTTCAAACCACCATTGGAACTGGTAGTTGACGAATGGGTAATCGAATATGCAAAATTAACTTGCACACCCATACAGAGCATTAGCCAAAATATTATCTTGTTTTCAAGACTGATAGACTGTGCCACCCACAGCTTCCGGCCGCTCTCGTGTTGGTAAAAGATATATTTCACAAGACGCGTGTCGTTATTCTAATATAAGAATAACAGTTGCAGCAGCTCAGGAAGATTTACCACGTGAACGAAACGTATCTTCTTAAGCACTTTTATCTTCCGTAAACAATTTAGTGACTATTCTGATAATGTACCTTCTTCACTTACTATTTTCAATGCTCTCCTAAGAAGTTTGTCCGTGTCCGTCGATTTCCTCAGGGTACTTGCGCTTTCTTCAGTGGCATAACTAAGTGGAAAGCAAACGGGGCTTGTGCCCCGGCGTCAGATTGCGGGCCTAAAACTGAGCAAAAAATTATTTTTACTATAAGGCAATGAAAGAAGTTTTAGCAAAACAAAGATAATAAAAAATTACCACCGAAAATTAATAGGACAACAGCGACTCACAAATCTTAGGATCATATCTATAGAGCATTAGTTAGTTTGAAAGATATCTTTTAGGACATTTTAAAATCATTTGCAGCCAAAAGAGCCCGCAAAGTTAATTTTTTTGTAGAGCTCATCCTTGGCTAAGCGGTTAGAGTACCCACCTTTGGCGTGGGAGGCCCGGGTTCGATTCATGTTGTTCGGATTCCACGTTAGTCAGTAGGTCCACGTCTCATATAGCCTCGTTGCTGAAAAGAGACGTTAAATTCAATTCAACTTAAAGTTTTTGAGTATTCATTTTCTTACATCTATTCAAGAGATTTGTAAAATGTCCGAATATTAATACTCGAAAAAAAGAAACAACTTGACAATTTGTCATAATGAAATATTCTATTCTAAAGCAACAGACTGTTATTCATTCTACACATGTGAACATCCGACATAATTCTAAAAATATTGTGATTTGCAGTTATTGTGACAAGACTATAAGACTATGTCAAGCATGCTACTCGCAGATTACTTGGCAATCAAATGCTAATTAGTTCGGTGTTTTATCTTATATTAAAAATTTAGTTATATATTGCAAGTTTGAAATCTAGCTTTACCCTTTGAATAAAAAATGACATAGGAGAATTAATGTGTGATGCCAATATCAGGTGTAATCAGAGAGCGTTTTGGTTTGGTCAGTCACAGATGGAGCGGGGGAGGGGCTAAGGCGAGTTCTTGCCCAGGGCGACAACTAGCCTAGTTGCGGCGCTGGTTTGCTTCCACATTATCATTCCACCAATTTTTCCATCATCATTCATTTCTTTTAATCATCCGTCTCCCTTAGCTTTCACTTATCTATTGTTCGTCTGTTACACAACAAAACTACTCAGTAGTTTTTTTTTAAAAAAAAAGAAAAAAAACAATGTTCACATTGTGACCCTCTGTACATCTTAGTGCTCACCTTTCATATCCACACAATACTATAAGAAAAATGTAATTTTGCAGCGCTTCACATATATATGTTGGGAGCAATGTTCGAAAACGGCCATTGGCCGAAGAAAGTGATCAATTCTAAGTTTGGACAGATGCAATTATCCAAAGTACGAAGAAGTCTATCATTTCGGGGTTTGGTCGCTTAATAGTATCCAAAGCTAGGTTTGGATAATTACAGTTCATCCAAAGCTCAATTTAGTTATTTCCAGTTGTTCTTGCGAGATGTCATTGCAATTTTTTATTCGTGGCGCATGCGCATTCGGAGAATATAGGGAGGGTAAAGCAGAAGTCAGTCTTCAGTCAGGCGGTAGCTTTATGTGTTAACGTGTATGCTTTCTTTGCCACTCACAATTGTTTATTCGTTGAAGTGAAATTGAAGACCGTGCACAACAATGAGTATGGTTGCAGCAGAAGACTTCAAAGCAAAACTAGACGACTACGTTCGAGCTAGTACAGCAGATAATACGTTCTTGTTATCTCCAGAGAAGTACAATGAATTGCTGTTGGAGGTGAAGGCTTCGCAAGAGAAAAAGAAAAGAGGTGAGTCACTGACGTCACTGGACTATCGTCGCCTGAAGAGATATGATGTTTTAAGTATTGGTGGGGTTGAGAAACTTATCGAAAAACGTAAAGATGGTGATAGTGTTATTAGGTATTTCTGTCACACCGGAGAATTATACAGTGTCATTCATAAAGCTCACATTGACACTGGCCACAAACGTTTGAGATGCTTGGACAAAGAACTTAAGCTAAAGTACTGTAATGTAACACGAGAGATCATCAATATTTATCTCAAATTGTGTGGGCAGTGTCAGTTGAAAAAGAAGCAAAAGTGCAAAGGACTGACTGTTAAACCTATTCTCAGTAATCTGCTTAATTCTAGGGGTCAGGTTGATCTTATCGACATGCAGAGTGAACCGGACAAAGGATACAAGTTCATATTAAATTATCAGGATCATCTCACAAAGTTTCTGTTTTTGCGCCCATTAAAGACAAAAAGAGCATCAGAAGTTGCTTATCATCTGATGGATATATTTTGCATTATTGGTGCACCTTGTATTCTTCAAAGTGATAACGGACGTGAGTTCGCAGCTGAAGTTACAAGTGAGCTGGCCTCAGTGTTTGGGTCGAAAATAGTGCACGGCAAGCCGCGCCACTCTCAGTCTCAAGGAAGTGTTGAGAGAGCGAACCAAGATGTTCGAGACATTCTTATTACATGGATGGCAGAAAATAGCTGTTCGTCTTGGGCTGAGGGTCTTCGTTTTGTCCAGATGAAGAAAAACAGGTCCTTCCATAGGGGCATTAACCGGAGCCCCTACGAGGCTTTGTTTGGCGTTCCCATGAGAAATGGACTTTCGGATTCATCTCTTCCATGTGATTTATTACGAGACTTGACCAATGAGGAAGATCTACAAGAAATATTGGCTCGTGATCCACATTGTGACACCATGCAGGAAGGGGAAGGCTCAGGACAGGATGTACAGAATTCATTGACTCGTGATCCACACTGTGACACCATGCAGGAAGAGGAAGGTTCAGGACAGGATGTACAGAATTTATTGACTCGTGATCCACACTGTGACACCATGCAGGAAGAGGAAGGCTCAGGACAGGATGTACAGTATTCATTGACTCGTGATGTACAAGAAGACACTTCAGGACAGGACGCACAGCATTCATTCGTTCGTGATTCCCTTAATAATCTTCGGCAGGAAAGAGAGACTTTTCCAGAATTTCCAGCTTCTTTAGAGACCATCAACACTGCAATTGTGGAAGCAAATGAATCTCCATGTCCGTGCGCAAATCAAGAAAAAAGATGCAACATCTGCACAAGAAGTGAGAGTATACGAGAGGCACGTGAGGGATCCAAAATACATTTAAAGCGACAAGCAAATGAAATGTTAATGGCGTCAAGTAAAAAATTCCCTCGTGCAGACGTAGGACAAACTGTTCTAATCAAAATCCCAGAATTGGACAGAGGCAGAGCTGCTCCGAGGAACGTCATGGCTGTGGTTATGGGGAGAAACGATAACGATCTCTACCAGTTGGGGACTTCTTCGGGAATTATTAGAAAGCTGTACGCGCGCAATGAGTTCCAGTTCGCAGATGAACAGTTTCTTCAGATCAGTGATGTTCCGCAGAGAGACATTTCACTTAGAAGTGTAGCTGAAGCAGAAACACACTCCAGGCAGGGGTTTATTAAGTGCGGCTGCAGGAACTTCTGTTTGAACAAAAAATGTAATTGTGTAAAGAAGGGTGTAAAGTGTAACTCAAAGTGTCATTCCTCAAGTGCGTGTAGGAACAAGTAACTGGACAGTTGACCTATTACAATGTACTTGAAGAGCCTGTATATGTGGCGAATCTGCATTTCAGTTATTCCATTTTATAACTGTAAGTTCATTATATTTTTTCGCACTTACAGCTTAAAATTTTCAGCACACGTTTTTCAAATTCTTCACTGTTTCATTGTGTTAATAACTGAACTTAAAACATTTAACGCACTTTGCTGTTAATGCTTAATTAATTATTGTACTTATTTTTATATGGTGCATATTTTCTAAAAGTCTTCTAAAAAAGAAAGTAAGCTGAATTAGAAGGAATTAATACGAAGAACTATTTTTATTCATATACGAATTTCATACTTCTTATTTGACAGAATTTTGTGATATACATTTTCATTTCTTAAACATTGAAAAATAAAAATCTTGTAAAATGTGTAAAATGTGAAAAAATTAATAAATTTTTTTCTTATTTTCCTTTCTAAATTGAGCTTTGGATGAACTGTAATTATCCAAACCTAGCTTTGGATACTATTAAGCGACCAAACCCCGAAATGATAGACTTCTTCGTACTTTGGATAATTGCATCTGTCCAAACTTAGAATTGATCACTTTCTTCGGCCAATGGCCGTTTTCGAACATTGCTCCCAACATATATATATATCTTTTATATATTTCGTAATACAGCTCTACAAACAATCATAGCGAAAATATATGCTAATATCTTCTTTTTATTTGTCTTTTGACTGGCAACTCTCTATATAGACCTACATTTTAACTTCAATAACAACCCACCCAGACAGCATGTTTGCTTGCCGCAAGCTTGCCTGCCGCTTTTATTTGATTTTATTTCGATTTGGCTTATACACAAAAGCTTATTTCTGCTTAGCGCAAGCCGTAGTGCGGGCAACCCACGCTTCGCTTGCGAGACGCTTTTCTTTAGATTGAAGTAAAAAGCCAGCGCGCGTTCGTTTTTCAGTTGTTCTCAAAATCCACGTGACGCTGACCTCCTTACTTTCGGCGATAAGGTAGTGTTTGCGTTGTTAGTGTCTTGTTAGCATTCAGCTTGAATAAAGGACAAACTTAATTATTTTTTTTAATTGTTCCGTCTAGTACCCTAGTACTATAGTCCCACGTACCTATAATATCGCTCTTTATTTCCTCATATTTCGGTAACTATGAGGCATAACGAATTGTAGTATTTACGTATAAAGCATAAATGTGAACATAGATGGCAGCAGATTTGAGCCTACTTATTTCGCGAAAGAATACAGAACTGTTGCAGATATTTTAATATAAACTTCAAGTTTAACTTACAGTTTACTATAAACTTTATCTGAACGCTGTGTTTAAAGTATAAACATTTTTCTGCGTTTTTATATAAAAAGGTAGAAATTTCAAGTACTCGCCACTAATATAGCAACATGTTAGATATTTGTAAGAAGCAACGGCGCGTTGCGCGTCACAACTAAACCGTAACAATTATGCTTATTTTGATGTTTTGCAGAAACGGATGGGAGACTTTGGTGTTTTCATGGTTGTGCATATGCTACAATAATTGGGGAGGTGAGGGGACAATATATTGTAGCATAGATTTAGTCAGACGGTTAAATTATACTGATTTCATACTGTTTTATCTAAATTCGCTTAGTGCAAGATTCCATATAACTTCTTTGGATTGTGTTTCGCTTGCAATAAGCTTAATAAAGCTTGCCATTGATGAGAATACGCTTAAATTGGCTTGCGTTTGAGATAATTTGACTTGTGTTTAACTTGTGAAGACAAGCTTGCCCCAAGCCTTGCCCAGATGTAACTAACTAGCTTGCTACAAGCTTAAAGCAAGCTAATTGGCTTGCATAGTATAGCTTGCGGCAAGCTAATTTACCTTGCAACAGCAAGTTTCTGGCAACTTGCAGCAAGTTTAAATTGCTGTCTGGGCAGACAGCATGTTTGCTTGCCGCAAGCTTGCCTGCCGCTTTTATTTGATTTTATTTCGCTTTGGCTTATACACAAAAGCTTATTTCTGCTTAGCGCAAGCCGTAGTGCGGGCAACCCACGCTTCGCTTGCGAGACGCTTTTCTTTAGATTGAAGTAAAAAGCCAGCGCGCGTTCGATTTTCAGTTGTTCTCAAAATCCACGTGACGCTGACCTCCTTACTTTCGGCGATAAGGTAGTGTTTGCGTTGTTAGTGTCTTGTTACCATTCAGCTTGAATAAAGGACAAACTTAATTATTTTTTTTAATTGTTCGGCAAATTTTTACTTTGACTCCAACTGTGACTTCAACCGATTCATGTGATCCGGTTCCCGGAGCAGTTTAGGAATCATTCCTAAACTGCTCCCGGAACCGGATCACATGAATCGATTACAATTACTAACACAGTGAAAGTAATGTACGATGTTAAGAATTATACTATAAGTACAAGGGCCACAATGTTACTATACGATGTTAAGAATTATACTATAAGTACAAGGGCCACAATGTTACTATACGATGTTAAGAATTATACTATAAGTACAAGGGCCACAATGTTACTAAACATCAATTCAGGTGAAGCGGTGACTATGAATTTTGAGATCTAAATGGGGGGCTACCGCCCCCCAACCCCCCCGCTCAAGTACCATAAAAACATCCAAAATAATAATAAATAATCACACCACTACTATAAAGCTAACAAGTAACACTTCACATCGTTGCTGCCGGTCTGACGCTAAACTATACATTTTCGGAAAGCACTAGTCCTAAATAGGATAACTACACAGTGCGACGGTCAGACGGTGCCGCGTTCAGGACTTATGGAGCGTCAAACATTAACATGGGGTTTATGAGAGTTACAGGAAACGAAGAAGAACACAAGGTTTGTGACGTTTGAATCGACGTTGTCTGATTGAGCACTTGTTTGCGTAAGTTAAAGGGTACAATCAATGTGCAAATCGTCGAACAGAGCATGAGAGATGCAAAGAGTGCGCTCACAGTGTGCACACTTGACGAACGGTAGTTCGCCGCACGTGAAGCACACGTCACCTTCGTCGAGGGAGTCAAAGCAGTACTCGTGCGGAGAGATCCACATTCCCGGCTCCTCGTCCAGATAGCCAGCCTTGTGGAAAGCGTACCGGATCAGGTTCTTGAATCGGGGTGCGCTGAACTGGTAGAGTGAAAACGACTGTAGTGCCAGGAATCGATCGCGATGCCAGATATCCATGACACTGTCCATGGCCAGTGTGTCGGTCACAAAGCGTACAAAGGACTTGTACTGACGGAAGAAATGCACATCTAAAGGCTGAATCTTTCCAGTGCAACCACCAGGAATCAGTCTCTTGTGCAACGCAACGTCGGCAGGCTTCAGTGCGTTCGATAGATTGTCGTCCTTGTTCAGAGTCCACGATTCCAATAGCAAAACGATCTTCTTCCGATCATCAGGCATGCTTGGCCAGAACACTTGCTCGTAGAAGTCCTTAAGGTCGTCCCTGTTCATGTTGGACGTTTTGCCAGCAAATGATTTGATGTTCGGTGGATCTGCAGGCTTGTTTCCCGGAAACTTTCCACTTGGTTCCGACACCAGTACATACATCGGCCGCAGAATCTCTCCGGCCATGGTGATCACGGGCATGATCATGTAGCTGTGGGTTGTTGCGCTCATGGATCCCACAACCGCTCGCACGACTGTTGTTCCTTTGGTACGGAGAGTGCGAGTACTCTGCAACAACTTCTTGAAGCTACTCTGATCTGCATTGGCAACCTGCGTTGGTGGGATGCTTTCGCTTGCAATGAGCTCGCGAGTCGCTAATACGAAAGCATCAGCCTGCTGCTGCAAGTCCAACTCTTTCAGTTGCCAGGTCCTGCCGACCCTGTGGGTGATTGCACGGTCCACGATGTTGTTGCGCTTCTTGAATCTGTACACCCACGACGGTGATGCCTTGAACTTGAGACTCTTGTTAGGGTCCAGTTCATTAGCTGTTTGCCTAGCCCAAATTCGCAACGTTCGATCGTGAATGATAGCAGTGTGCTGTTTCTCCGCGAACATGCCCCGAACTGCCTCATTGATCTCTGCCATCAGCGTCTTCTTGTCATCTTTGCCTTGTGTTGCCCCAAAGTGACGTAGCACGCCAATGTTCCGAATATACCTGAACTGATTCTGCAGAGTCGAGTGGGTAGCACGACCGGTCTTTGTGTTCCAAGGCCTACCTGTTTTTGGATTTACCGTCCAGTAGGCATAGGCTTTTGCCTTGTACTCGCGCCACTGCTCTGGTGTCATTTTGGAGTCTTCTGGAGGCTGATCCTGGAACTTCGGCTTCTTCACAGGAGAGGGCAGGTATTCTGACGCTGATGAGCCAGATGCGGAAGACGTATGAGACTGCTGCGATGACGAAGGCATCTCTGCATCCTCCTGCTCTTGGTCTTCCTCGTCTCCAAAATCCATGTCTCCGTCCCCCTGGTCACCATCACTGTCACCGAAGCCGAGCGTACGAATCTCTTCAACGACTTCCATCCCGCTGGTCAAAAGAGACTTGATGTGTGCCACCATCCTTTGCTCTTCCAAATTTGGATTGCGCTCATTTGTCCCGATCTCGGCCACCAGAGCCCAAACGACCACTTTCGGATCCATCTTACAACGCATACCTAAAAAACACAAAAACAACACAAATGTTAGCACAGAGTACAAATGCAAGACGAATTAGCATGAAATAATACGACTGCTACAACACAAATGTTAGCACAGAGTTCAAATGCAAGACGAATTAGCATGAAATAATACGACTGCTATGGTTACTCTCATAAACCCCATGTTAATGTTTGACGCTCCATAAGTCCTGAACGCGGCAACGTCTGACCGTCGCACTGTGTAGTTATCCTATTTAGGACTAGTGCTTTCCGAAAATGTATAGTTTAGCGTCAGACCGGCAGCAACGATGTGAAGTGTTACTTGTAAGATAAGAAGGGAAAAATTAAAAAAAAAAAAAACACTCGTCTCTAATCATAAATCAGTGCATGACAAAGAAAAAAAATTACATCTCAACAAGACAATAGGACAAGCAGCAGCAAACCAAATACTTTGCCTAATACTCAAATGCAAAACAAATCAAGAATAAAAATAATATGAATTAAAAAAAGAAAACACTCACCATTTCGCCATAGGAGAAATCTCATGAATAATGAACTCATAACTGCTGATTCCACACACGAAAAAATAAGATACCAAGAACACATGCACAATACTCAACATTACTGAAAAATTTTCCTTTCCGCACACACGTCGTTTTATTAAACCGAGCACACTTGCTATTATTACAAACAAGAAACCAATAAACGTCCACTTTTAGAATACGTCGAAAATATCTTCAGTTTAGACCACAACTATGATAGGTTTTCTCTAACTCAATTCAACCAATTCAATTACGCGCTTCTCGAATGCTACAAACAGCAGCACACACATACATGCACACAGAACATGTGACTACTAACCAACTACCATATGACTACACAGACACCTAGTGGGAAAAATATGAACTAAGACGTCACCGAAGGCACGAACAGTTCTAACAAGTGACTCTCGCACAAACAGTTCCAGGAAGTAACTGAACCTATAAGAACCGATTAAAGTCACAGTTGGAGTCAAAGTAAAGACTTACCAATTGTTCCGTCTAGTACCCTAGTACTCTAGTCCCACGTACCTATAATATCGCTCTTTATTTCCTCATATTTCGGTAACTATGAGGCATAACGAATTGTAGTATTTACGTATAAAGCATAAATGTGAACATAGATGGCAGCAGATTTGAGCCTACTTATTTCGCGAAAGAATACAGAACTGTTGCAGATATTTTAATATAAACTTCAAGTTTAACTTACAGTTTACTATAAACTTTATCTGAACGCTGCGTTTAAAGTATAAACATTTTTCTGCGTTTTTATATAAAAAGGTAGAAATTTCAAGTACTCGCCACTAATATAGCAACATGTTAGATATTTGTAAGAAGCAACGGCGCGTTGCGTGTCACAACTAAATTGTAACAATTATGCTTATTTTGATGTTTTGCAGAAGCGGATGGGAGACTTTGGTGTTTTCATGGTTGTGCATATGCTCCAATAATTGGGGAGGTGAGGGGACAATATATTGTAGCATAGATTTAGTCAGACGGTTAAATTATACTGATTTCATACTGTTTTATCTAAATTCGCTTAGTGCAAGATTCCATATAACTTCTTTGGATTGTGTTTCGCTTGCAATAAGCTTAATAAAGCTTGCCATTGATGAGAATACGCTTAAATTGGCTTGCGTTTGAGATAATTTGACTTGTGTTTAACTTGTGAAGACAAGCTTGCCCCAAGCCTTGCCCAGATGTAACTAACTAGCTTGCCACAAGCTTAAAGCAAGCTAATTGGCTTGCATAGTATAGCTTGCGGCAAGCTAATTTACCTTGCAACAGCAAGTTTGTGGCAACTTGCAGCAAGTTTAAATTGCTGTCTGGGAAAGAGGCACGGCGGCTTAGTGGCAGAGTGATTACTTCTGGTGCGTGGGATCCTTGGTTCGAATTCCCAATCAAGCAAGTTTGTGGGAGACAACATCGTATCCTAAGTTTTCTCAATAAACTCTTGTTTCCTCCCACATTCTCATTCCCCCATTTATTTAATCGTCATTCACTTGCCTTAATCATCTCTCTTCCTTAGCATAATGGGCATAATAATAGAATGTTAAACTGAAAGGTTTCATTTCATTTCTTCAATAACAGTATAAGATCCTGAAACCAGTTTTATAGTCCTATAATCCTGCCTGTTAAAGTTGAGATGGTCTGGTGGGCAACGGCTTATACTGTTGATCTCGCATGATTCATCCGCCAATTTCCCCTGATTTAAATCCCGGCCATGGTTCGGATCCCACGTTAATAATGAATTTCATCCCTCATAACCTGGACATTGCATGAGGATACAGGACATTGCATGAGGATACAGAAACACAGAGTTTCAAACAGTAAAGTTGGTCTTCTTGGTATAAATATCTAGTTAACAATTAGAATAAAAACCTTGAATCAATGGTAGTAACATTTTTAAACTAATAAGCATGATTTTAATTTTCCATTCCTTTGATATACTCTAAATTTAGTATTTCATTCCTTGCTTCTTCTTCTTCTGCTAAAATTATAATCATAGCGCTCATGGCCTCACAAAATATCTAATTATTAATTAGTTATAATGAAAACTTCTTAGACATTCATTACAGTTATAATGGGTTTGTATGTATTCGTGCAGTTCCTTGTTCGATTTGTGCTAGAGGAAATAATTTTCAATTTTCTCGTGAGGAGTTTGGGAAGCTCTTTCAATGAAGGGAAAGTAAATTCCTGTTTAGAAAACTAAATATCACGACTGCCATGCCCACAAAACACATTACGTGGACTCGAAAGGCTGGCTTCCTTGCCGCATCCTTCGTCAGTTCTAATTTAGTCGTTTATTTGTGTCTAATTGAGTCTATCTATTTACTTGGTTTTCCATGTTACTTTGAGTCTTTTTGATACTACTGTAGCTGAGGATTTCAGTTTTCTCATCTTCTGTCACGTATTTTTTCTTATACCTAGGTATAATATGTGCAAAGACATGTAAATAAAAATTTACAAACGCAAAGCGAACATGACCAATCGAAGCTTTAGGAACACTTTGGCAAACCAGGTTGCGGTCCACTGTCTTAGTACCGCTACCCAGTCGGAAAAGACTACTCGCACTCTATGTGGCTTCGGTCCGATTCCGAAATCACGCCGCACCAGCGACAGCATCCCATAATTAGAAAGACAGATCCGAATGCGCTTACTCGTTAGAGCGGTGTTGCCGCCGTTGTAGATGGAGGACCCAAAAGTGCGTGGCGACAATTGTTAAAGGAATATATTGTCTTTTAACTCTCCGGAAGTGACAGAAATCAATCACTCCCACTTTTAACATTGATTGCTATAGTGTAAAGACAGTAATAGCTAGTGAGAAGCTGTTTTCTGGAATCATTTAAGCGTTCCAAGGATATTTTTCATCTCCACTCATATTTCTACTAAAACCGGAAGTGGTAGAAATCTTCTAACATTTCCAGGTTCAATATTAATTCAAAAAATATTGCACCGTACAAACCAAACTCCTTCACGTTAGAAATTATGTTGTACACGTAACACTGCTAATTGTTTACCAAAGATTGAAAGAGGAATCGCGCATTTTTATATTTTATTTTCGGGGAACCATTTGGCCTAATGTGCATACGAAACTCCTACATACACATCATGCCGAATGCATCCAAAATTTTATTCTTTTTTTTTTTTTTTAACTATAGGGGGCACAGTGGCTTAGTGGTAGGTCGCTTAGCTCTGGTGCGAAGAGCCGCTGGTTCGATTTCTGGCCAAGTAAGTTTGTGGTGGATAGCATCGTGTTCTTGGGTTTTCTCGGGGTACTCCCATTTCCTTCTACATTCTCATTCCAATTCTTCCATTATCATTCAATTGTCTTAATCATCTGTCTTCATTAGTCTAAAGGGCCTAAACGAGGGGTGCCAACTGAAATATTTCATTTCACTTTCTTTTTCTTTTTATTGAAGTGCGTCTTTTTTTAAAAAAAATTTATTGGCATACAAGTATATATTCACCATTTTTCTTTTACATTTATTTTCTGAACATCAATACATGGACATGTCCTTGTAACGTTTCATAGATGTGTCAAATGAGAAGCTTATTCTGAAATATTTAAGAAACACCATTAATATTTCTAAACGAGTTGGTTAATATCATATAAGAATATGTTTACACTATATAAGAGACTACAAGGAAGATATTTCTAGATCAGTTCAACAAATAAAGTTGTGTTTCTTAATGATAATACTTTTTAACTCTACTATAGATCGCTCGCAAATTACTTAGCTTTCGTGTTTAAAGCATTTGCCGTTAGAAATCGACAATAGAGCATGACCTTCCTTACTGTTACTCTCGTTTGGTTGTTTCATGGATGAACCATTGTTGAAGATATCCTACTGTGTGTGTCTGACTTTGATATATGGTTTTAAATGAACCAGACAAATTCTCATCATCTATTTTTTTTTTATGATCGCTTATCTCTAGTGACGAAATATTTCAACTGTCAGTTCCAGTCTCAACCAATGCAAGATATGTGTCAATTTTAATTCTCTAGTGTTCAGGCAATGAACTGTGTGGTCCATATCATTAAGTGACAGAAATACTTTAGAACTGACAGAATGAAAACAGAAAAGTGTTAAGGGTCTCGACTACCTTCACCATCTTTTTCACGGTTCTTTGATTTTCTGCAGAGCCATTCTTCTTTTTATTGGAAATGAACGACTATTAGAGCAATTTAAACCAGTGGTTCTCAACCGATGAGTCGAGACACACTGGTGAATCAGGCAGTTTCCTAATCTGTGATTATTTTTCTATACGAATCGTTTGTACTGCGTTTGTACCGGATTGTACCGTAAAACGTTTCGTTTGTACCGGTCTCAAATTCGAAAAAATTCGAAAATAAAGTGGTCCAGCTAAGTTCACGTGAACTTAGCAGGACCACTGATAAATTTCTACAAATTTGATGATTTTTATGTACAAATCGTTTGTACTCCGTTTGTACCGGATTGTACCGTAAAAAGTTTCCTTTGTACCGGTCTCAAATTCGAAAAATCGAAAAATAAAGTGGTCCTGCTAAGTCCACGTGAACGTATCAGGACCAGAACTAGGGATGCAGGCGAGACGAGACGAGACGAGAAATGCAAAAGTCTCGTCTTGTCTCGCAGCCTAAAATTTTGGTCTCGTCTCGTTTGGTTTCGCAAATGTGAAATCTCTCCTCGCGTCTCGCATAAAATTTTGAGTCTCATCTCGCGTCTTGCGCGAGATTTTCTCGCATGGTCTCGCATTCTCGCATATATTCTGGGTCAAAATTCGCAATGTGTTATTCTATGGCTGTTAATGAATGATGATGTGATTGATATTCTGTCCGAAGGTAGGTATTTGACCTAAAAGTCCCTTGGCAAGGTGAGTCCATGGTGGTTTGCCATTGCTTTCCATGGGATGAATGTTCATAACATCCTAAGGAGACGGAACCTAGAGTTCAACATGCTATCCGAACTTGTGTCCCCTCTGCTCCAAGTTAAAAGAAAAGTTGTGCTCGAATTTGATTGCTGGACCATTAATTTTCGTCAAATTAATAGCATAATTTACAGCAAAACCAGCATAAATTGTTGCTGGATCCAACATTGGTTTCCAGTATGTCATGCGGGCACATTTTTGCCCCGAAAAAAAAAGTCGCAAATGTAATTAGGATAGAAAGAATATAACGTTTCCGTATATGTTTTTCTGAACTCATTGAACTAAACCCGGATCCTTTTACTATATCTATATGTAAATTTCTTCGTCTTTATTTAACCGGATTTCAACCTTGTCTTTGCCTGCTTCTAGTCCGAGGAATGCTTTAACATCACAATATCCAAAATTGACACGGATTGTTCCCTTAGAATAGGTTTGAACTTTCTTTTCAGAAAGTTTAAACTCTCTAGCATTAAATTTATTCAAGCAGCAAAGAAAATATAAAAATACGTTACTTGTGTCCAGTGGCGTAGGGAAGGGGGCAGAGGGGCCTCCCCCCTAAGAAGTCCGACAATGTACTTTGGTACTTTGATGTTTGTAATTTTTTATATATATTTTTATGTTTATATATTTTTTTGTTTGTAATTTCTCTATATGAACCTATAACAGCACTTGGGCTCCACCCCAAACACACATCCTGGCTACGCTACTGAGAAGAACAATGTTGCCATCTATTGTCGTATATCTCTCTTTACACCAACTACCAAGGAATAACATTACTTGTGTCAACGGACTTGTGGATAACGCAATATGTTAACAATTGCGAGAATCAAAATATCCAGTAAACTATACTTGATACGAAAAAAAGCTTTTTGGATCAGTTTCCAGATCATATAGTTGAACTAACTGCAGTGTTGCCAGAATATCAAAACCTGAAAAGTTTTGGTTAACCCGACAGCACTTGTGTCAAGCCACACAGACACAGATCACATGTCTTTTGATCCTGAGCTAGGTAAAATGCTGACCTTACAAGAACGCGGTTTCATACTTCCTACTTCAACACCTCAGTTGTAGACCGCATTTTATCGCTTGCTGAGAGGCATTCTATCCGGAGGCATCTCACTAAAAATATCATGTTATTTTTGCGAGTCGGGCCAGGGATAACTTTGACGAGAGGGGATTTCCCCGCCATCCCCCAACATTAATCGCTAGTAGTAATGTGAAAAAGACAGAAACAACAGAAATATCATTTCGCAGCAATAGGGAGTCTTGTTCGCTTTTCAGAGAAAAAACAGAACTTCATGTATTCGTGCGCGCCCGCGTGTATGTGTTTGTGTCGCAAAATAAAGTCCTAAATCGATGCTGTAATACATTTCCTATTTACAAAGGTTTTCTTTTTTAATGATGTTTAGAAACTAAAGAAGGCTTTATTTCTGAAAATCGACCTTGAATAATAATAAATCTCATAAAACGTCTATTGCCCCCCTGGAGGCATTAACGCTCAACTTAGAAAACTCAATAAATGTAAAATCACTAAATATACAATTAAATGTAATTCATAAATGTTGAGAGACTGCAAGAAGTCTCGCGAGGCTTCTCGTGCGAGACTTAACCGAGTCTCGTCTCGCGTCTCGCATAAAATTTTCACTCTCGTCTCGCGTGCATCCCTAACCAGAATACAAATTTCTAGAAATCTGAAGACTTTTTCTTAACAAATCGTTTGTAGTGCGTTTGTACCCGATTGTGCCGTAAAAAGTTTCGTTTGTATCGGCGTCAAATTCAGAAATTCGGAAAGTAAAGTGTTCTGCTAAGACAAAATGAGACATTCATGTAATAGTTTTTGGAACAATTTTCATCATATTCTATTGCATTATCTGTTGCTAAAACGCTAGGAGTCAAAACTATGATGCTAATTTAAAGATTAAGTAATAATGTGTCGCTCGCGATTGAGCCGAATCTTTTGACTACTTTCTTGGATGAGCGAGTGAGTCGTCTCTGACTAGCAATGATCGACGATTCTTTATGAGTCGTGTTTCTTCGTGATTCGTGTATTTTCAGGAGTCGTAGTTTTTAAGAAGACGTGGTTCTTCTAGGGTCATGGTCTTTGGCAGTCAGGTTTCTTTAGGAGTGCGGTTTTGAGGGAGACACGGTAGTTTGGGATTGACAATATTTGTAGCATATGAATCTCGTAGAGCCAGTAACAATATTAAGTATAGGTTGGAGCTTTTATTCTTTATACTGGTACCTCCAACCTATACCTTATATTGTCTCTGATTGTATGTTGCTCATTCGAGAATCGCCTCTTGTTTCTCGATCTTCGTTGGTCCAATCAGTTGCTGTTTTGGAAAGGTGGTTTCAATGATTCGTGCGCCTTCTCAGCAGTGTAGGCAGATTGGGCTACAAGAAGCGGATTGGGCAATTTTTGATCCCAAAAGTTCCTACCAAAATTTCAAATTGGGCGACCCGTTACGTTTTCGGCTACTTGCAATAATCTGCCAGTTTAACTCAAAAGAATACTCTACTTTCTTATTTTTATATTTGAAATCACAAATTTATATTATACAATAACAATTTTGTTTGTTTAGTATCCTATTCACAATGAACAATGGTTTTACTGAAACTAACACGTTTGATACTAGCTCAATTCTTGTTTTAGTAGATTTTAACGTCAAGATTTACAAGACCAGTTTTCTGTTGACTTTGTGAGGTAGCAGTATCACTGACCGTGTTCCTCTCTTAGTTAATGCCTAATCTAATGCCCAACCTCACATGAACTTAGCAGGACCACTTTATTTTTCGATTTTTTTATTTTAGACCGGTACAAACGAAATGTTTTATGGTACAATCCGGTACAAACGTAGAACAAACGATTCAAACAGAAAAATCTTAAGAGTTGTAGAAATTTATCAGTGGTCTTGCTATGTTCACGGGAACTTGGCAGGACCGCCTTATTTTTCGATTATTTCGAATTTGAGACCGGCACAAAAAATGTTTACGGTGCAAGCCGGTACAAACGCAGTATAAACGATTCGTACAGACAAATCATCAAATTTGTAGAAATTTATCAGTGGTCCTGCTAAGGTCACGTGAACTTAGCAAGACCACTTTATTTTCCGATTTTTTAGAATTTGAGACCGGTACAAACGAAGATTTTCACGGTACAATCCGGTACAAACGCAGTACAAACGATTCAAACAGAAAAATCATCAAATTTGTATAAATTTATCATTGGTCCTGCTAAGGTCACGTGAACTTAGCAGGACCACTTTATTTTTCGATTTTTTAGAATTTGAGACCGGTAAAAACGAAGATTTTCACGGTACAATCCGGTACAAACGCAGTACAAACGATTCAAACAGAAAAATCATCAAATTTGTATAAATTTATCAGTGGTCCTGCTAAGGTCACGTGAACTTAGCAGGACCACTTTATTTTTCGATTTTTTAGAATTTGAGATCGGTACAAACGAAGATTTTCACGGTACAATCCGGTACAAAAGCAGTACAAACGATTCAAACAGAAAAATCATCAAATTTGTATAAATTTATCATTGGTCCTGCTAAGGTCACGTGAACTTAGCAGGACCACTTTATTTTTCGACTTTTTTTTAATTTTAGACCAGTACAAACGAAGATTTTTACGGTACAATCCGGTACAAACGCAGTACAAACGATTCATACAGAAAAATCATCAAATTTGTATAAATTTATCAGTGGTCCTGCTAAGGTCACGTGAACTTAGCAGGACCACTTTATTTTTCGACTTTTTTTTAATTTTAGACCAGTACAAACGAAGATTTTTACGGTACAATCCGGTACAAACGCAGTACAAACGATTCATACAGAAAAATCATCAAATTTGTATAAATTTATCAGTGGTCCTGCTAAGGTCACGTGAACTTAGCAGGACCACTTTATTTTTCGATTTTTTCGAATTTGAGACCGGTACAAACGAAAATTTTTACGGTACAAACCGGAACAAACGCAGTACAAACGTATGGTGTGCAATTATTTATAATTTTCAAAAGTGGTCCTGCTAAGTTCACACTCGTTGTAAATTCATAGCACGACTGTGGTGTCAAGTAATCAAATGTGATGTGTATTTGAGTTAGTTCGTTGTCTAAACTAGCGTTGTACGTAGTTTACTGCCAGTCTGGAAAATTCCACTCATACTAAACGGGTTTGTTATGCTCTACCCAAATAGGACATTTCGATCAGTTATGAAGTAGGAGTAATAACGCAGACATTCATTGAACGCAATTACAGGGGTAATCGCGCATGTGATATGCTCGTGCAGGTCATACTAGAGAGAATAATGTGAAAATATGCTATAACTACAGTTGTTTTCTGTAGGTACATCAGGCTCGTAGCTAGGGGTTGACTAGGGGGTTGATTCCCCTGAAACGTTTAATTGTTTGTCGAGATGTAGTTCGTATGTACGAGGAGTGAACTAAAGTTAGCCCCACCAATAATAATCTCGGTTCACTCTGTCTTAGTGCTCTGGGTACAGGTCTAAAGGTAAATGTTTGTTTCCATGCAGTTTCATATTAAAAGAAAAAGGTTTACTTTTGTTGTTGTTATTTAGGTAGCACAGTTCATAATATCTTTTCATAGTATATATTGATATTAACTAATATTGTACAGTAGAATACAAATGTCCATGGTCAGTTATGGTCATGTTTCTAAAATAAAATAAATTTTATATTTTCTTCATCATACGGTGTATACCAGATTCTTTCTGTAGTATCACCGTCACACGGGATCGCATCTACGCATATGCGCGATTTTCCCTTCACCTGTAGAAAAATTTGAGCAAATAAGGTTTTTGGAAAACGGCCACCAATAACAGCAGAATCACTTTCAACAGTGATTGCAAGTCCGAGATGGTACACAAGGTACCCTACTGCACACTGTATCATTCTGAACAACATTGCTATGTTATGCAAGTGTATTGAATTGTGGGACAAGTATCCTTGCTTTAACTTACTTATTTTTTTTGTCTAGAAATTAATGTTTGAAGTAATGTAGATTCTGTAGAGGATATAATAACAAGTTCTTGAGAATTGACATTTTTCAGTATAATATAACAAAAACTCATTACAAGTATATAATTTCGGATTTTTCCCGAAATTACATTATATCGGTATTTTATATATGCAAATATATTTCGATTAAAAATAAACGTAATTTAATTAATACTTGAAGAAATCAATAAAATCAAACCATTACAATTTCAATCATTTCGAAGAAAATGAAATGAAATCTTTCAGTTTAACGTCCCACTATTATTCTCTTTAGGCTAAGAGAGATGATTATTAAGGCAAATGAATGATGAATGAAGAATCGTTGAAATGAGAATGTGGGAGAAAACAGGAGTATCTCAAGGAAACCCACGGACACGATGTTGTCCACCATAAACTTACTTCGCCGGGGATCGAACCAAGGATTCCACTAACCAGAGATAACCGCTGTATCACTGAGCTTAGTGCATCCATTCATTTCGAAGAGAAGAAAATACTTAGACTTAATGTAATAAAATACCATATAACTTAATTTAATAAAATGCAAAGATGCGCAGATACGGTACGGACTGCAAGGGTATTGAATTGAAACATTGTTCAGTTCAGTACCCTTTTATGCGTACCTCTGCATCTTATATATATATTGCACATGAAGGAAATATAATGTGAAAGTACACACAAGCAGTAAATGAAATGAAATCTTTGAGTTTTACGTCCCACGGTTATGCCGGTTAGGCTAAAGGAGACGGTGATGATAAGTAATGAATGAAATGGTGGAATGAAGGAAGTGGGAGGAAATTTGGAGAACCCGAGGAAACCCTCGCACACGGCGTTTGTCCACCACAAAGTTCACTTGGCAGTGGCTGGGATCGAACCCGGGACCCCAAGCGATGAACGCTCTATCACTGAGCCACCGCGGCCTCACAGCACAAGCAGTAAGAAAGACAGTGTTAATCAAAATTGATCATTTAGATCTTTGCTTAGAAATAGAACTAGAATATATATATATATATATATATAATTTTAAAACCAGAATTAGTAATCGCTCCTTGGTGATTTCTTCCTATTGTAGGAGAAACAACGCAGTATTATGTGTAAAAGAATTATTATTGTCCTATTTTCTGAAGTAAGAAATATCCAACTATGATTTCTCTATTAGTTTATACCTATATAGTATAAAAATGAAAAGAATAGGTTTGTGATCGCATCATGCGAAAACAGCTGAAGTATTTGAAATGAATTTTTCGATCTAGTTATCACCTACCTCGAATTTTTTTTTATTACTTTAATCAAAATCCGTATTCTAAGGGAGGAGCGGGGTGGTCAAAATTAATGCGAAAAATTGAGTTTCTCACGATGGTTTCAAGTTAAGAAGATAAAACTTGGTATATAAACTACTCATTAAAAGTAAAGGTAACCATGTTCCACTGTGTTTGAAAATTTCTATTTTTGAGAGAGAGAGAGAGAGAGGATATTTTCTATAATTCCTTTCTTAACATTTTAATCGACGTTGTCTAGATTTCATGTGATCACATTACGAGAAAACAGTTGGCCCGTTTGAAATGAATTTTGGAACTTACTTATGTCTACCTTGGGTTAGGATTTTATTATTTGTTTCATTAAAGTACGTACTCTAACGAAATAGAAATTCAAATTTCTGCATAAAATAGAGTATCTACATTACACTTTCATTAAAATACATATTCTAAGGGAGATCAAATATTTTCTATATATATTTTCTACTTATGCGAAGAACAGGCATTTCAGCTTTTATATAATGTATATACGTACATCTTTTTTAAAGTTATTGGACACATGTTTCGTGTTCTTTTAGATCGCAGATGTATTTCTCGAGATATTTAGTTTCTCAAAAACCTCGGGTGACATTCGGTGATATTCACTATTTGTGATTACAGTGCCACCTAGAGGGATAAAGAAAAAGTACTTCAAGTAAATGTTACGTATTTTTGATTGTAGAATCTAAATCTGCAATCAAATAATCAGGTTTCCATTTGAAATTTTAAAGTTGCCCCTCCTCCCTCTTACGGTGGGGAGGGCAACTTCATTTTATGTTAGTTGAATAGATCTTTTAAAATTATCTGATACGTGTTTCGTAATTTTTTTTGAATCGTAAGTGTATTTCTCGAGATGTTCCACTCTCCAGACTTTTTTTGTTACACACTGTATAATAAAATTATACATAATTTAAAAGTGCACCCTTAAAGACTTTTCTAACGACCAAAAAACAAAACAAAAAAAAAAAAAAGCTCACTGTTAACGAGTTACTAAATTGGTCTTTTGAAAATATTTCCAATTTTCTTTTTTTTTAAATTATGTAACTGTTAATATCACCTGCAAACTGGTGACTAAGGCGTAATAGATATAAATGTCGATGAATGAATTTGATGATGTAAGCAGCTGTTCACGAAATACTGAAGTTCCATTCAGGAGGAAGTAGTAGATCCTTGGCGTATTTCCAATTCCTTTTATATAGATCTGGGTATAAAAGTAAGAACGGATCTCTCTGAACATTTACGGAAATGGGCTATTAACGGATTATCTGAAAGCGTTGCCTGTTATGCTTAAGTGAGAACAACTTTCTGCCAATTCTCAAAGTACAGAAGTACTTCCGCAATGGACATTTGGTTAGTCATCCCTCAAAGTTGTTCTATAATTATACATATTATAATTGGTGCCATGTGTTCTCTCTAACAGTAATCCTAGAAGACATATTTTTATTACCATATAGCCAATTAGCTCTTTGTTTTTGAAATGTTAAGATTCTTCGATGCAGAACTAGGGTTGCCATACGTCCGTATTTTGTAAGGACTGTTTGTATTTTTGGGTCTGTGTCCGTATCCGTATCGTACAAAGCATGAAATAGGAAAATATACGTATTTGGCAGTTTTTAGAGCTGCCCGAAAATTTCCGAGTCGGGAATCACTAAACTGTCGGGCGAAAAAAATTGTGTTTTCATTATAGAGTATATAACTTATGTATATTTCAGCTACTATTAGGAAAGTAAGTTATGGTTTTAAAAAATTCCTCATTTTTCCATTCCAGAGTTCTTTTGGTTAGATTTAATAATATACGTAATTTAATGGCATGATTTATGTTTGTACTAATGAAAAAATAATTATAAAACATGTTAGTTTCCAATAGTGTTTTAAGTATTACAGTAAACAATTGTGTGATAACCTAAAAAGGTGATTTTTAGGTAAGAAATTTCAAAATATTTGCTCTGTGGTTGGGCACCGTATCTTCGATGGTCGGCATTTTAAGGCTTGTCCGTATTTTGGATCAAAAAATTATGGCAACCCCACGCAGAACTCAAAAAACTCAATGAACATTAATGACATAATGTAAAAAATATCCCCAAGACTCAACAAATTATTACAGGAATATATGGTGGATCAATTGCACAATACTCAAGTTTCAAAAGGGAAGTTTTACTTCGATCACAGGCAATGTAAGTCTGTGCACAACATCGAATCCCTAGACTTTCTCTGCATTATCTTGCTTGTTCTGGTAGTCACTCGTATTTATCATGTATTACCCTCAGTCTTTTGTGTATAAGCGCAAGAGGCCAGTCTCGGACTGGAGAGTATAGGGCCCCGGCAGGAACCTCATTTCTGGGGCCTCATCTTCCTTTTTCATGTACCATGTAGGAGCCTCACAAAATACACTAAATTACAGAGTCTTGTAAAACGTTTGCGATAGGAGATAGATTTTCTTCACAAAGCTGTAAGCTTTTTTAACTCGTGGTAATGGGGTCCCAGGGTGGGGACCTGTCCTGTTTCTCAATGGTGTTACAACTTGTCAAACGACTAACGGAGGGCCCCAGCAGGATTTTATAAAAGTCAGTCTTATTTCGGCATTCATGTGGCCCTAATACATATTTAAATAATATGATGCTGAGACCCCATTCTTCATATTGTCGAAATATATTCTTACTAGGCCCCAAACAGGATTGTATAATACAGGTCTCTATTTTTTTACAAAATGCGGAACTGTTATAATC
The DNA here is from genome assembly GCF_964235325.1 of Thermobia domestica. Lineage (NCBI taxonomy): Eukaryota > Metazoa > Arthropoda > Insecta > Zygentoma > Lepismatidae > Thermobia > Thermobia domestica. The sequence goes on from NC_137464.1 coordinate 186,912,419, forward strand.
ATTTAAGAATCGATATGGACATTCTTACGAGCTACCCGGTGTTTGAAAGAGCAATTAAATGAGTTTTGGCGAAATAATATTACTTTTGCAGTTAGGGTTGACGCTTTTATTGTTTGTCTTGTTGTTTCCTTGTACGTTAACACTTCCTTGTGTAAAATTGCAAAGTTATGTTGTATCTTGGAATTCGTTCAATAAATAAATATATATTTAGAGACAGCCCCGGCGGGAATCCCTGCCCTCCTGCTCTAGCCAGTCCGGGCCTGCGAGAGGTTAAAAACTTGATTTCATTTCATCCTCCGTGAAGTTACCTAAGGACTTCAGAATTATTAATGAATAACAATTATAAGTTTTATGTTATTATTATTATTCTTTTTATCATAAATCAAAATGTCTTTGTGTTCATTGGAAGCGGACATTTGTTGGTTAAGCTACATTGATAACAACGCTGGTTACATGATTCTGGCGCAACTACACAGGTGACAATAGTATTATCAAATTGGTAGAATATAAACTGATGAATCTTCTGTATCTTCAGTCGCATGTAGAACACTTTAAAATTGTAGTTTGAAGTAAAGACCTTGAACAGATACAGGCTTAAATTTGATTCACTTCCGCTCACGGAGAAGAGTACAGACATTTCTGAGTAGCATCGGATGATCAAAATATTTTAAATAAAATGAAATGTGATGTAAATACGTATCTTTTTTAGACTTCTTATGCATAAGTACCTGATGTGTTATAGAACGGCTATGTCTGTCTACCTATCAACAAACATAAGAACAAATTCGGTAAGAGGTACCGAAAAGTGTTTCTTTTCGGAATCTATTCAGTGTCCCAGAATTAATATCTATCTCATCCATTAACCCCTATTCAAACCGAAAGTGGTAGAAATTAATCATTTTCAGTGTCGACGTTGATCGCAATAGAGTAAAAATTGCAAAAGATGGCTAGAAGTGTACTTTTGCAATCAATTTCGCGATCTAAGAATAGATTACATTTTCTCTATTAGCTACCCAATCTGGAATTGGTAGAAATTAAAATTTTTCAGTTTCAACGTTAATCGCTATGTATAAGTACTCTAATAGACAAGGACAAGAGCTTTTCTGGAATCGATTCAGTACATGAAGAAGAGATACAATTTTTTTCCTCATATCTTTAGTAAACGTGAAAGTGGCAGAAATTTTACTACTACCTTCCATTTCTGTATTGAACTCCACAGAGCAAGAGAGCTCCTCCCTGGCTAAGCGGTTAGGATACGCGCCTTTGGCGCGGGAGGCCCAGGTTCAATTCCCGGCGGGAGCTCATGTGGTTCGGATTCCACGTTAATCAGTAGGTCCACGTTTCATGTAGACTCGCTGCTGAAAGGGACGCTAAACTGAAATTCAACTCAACTCAACTCTACAGAGCAAGAACGGTTTCAGTATTGATATCCACAGAGCAAGAACTTTTTCAGTATTAATCTTCATAGAGCAAGAACGGTTTCAGTATTGATCTCTATAGAGCAAGAACGGTTTCAGTATTGATCTCCGTAGAGCAAGGACCGTTTCAGTGTTGGTCTTCATAGAGCAAGTACGGCTTCAGTATTGATCTCTAGAGAGCAGGAATGGTTTCAGTGTTAATCTCCATAGAGCAAGAACGGTTTCAGTATTGATCTCCGTAGAGTAAGAACCGTTTCAGTGTTGGTCTTTATAGAGCAAGAACGGCTTCAGTATTGATCTCCATAAAGCAGGAACGGTTTCAGTATTGATCTCCATAAAGCAGGAACGGTTTCAGTATTGATCTCCATAGAGCAAGAACGATAGAAGAAAGCAACAAATGTTTCCCTTTGGAATTGATTCAGCATCCCAATAACAGGTTTCACCTATTCTCTGAACCCTTTATTCAAACCAGAAATTATGGAAAACAACAATTTCCACATCCAAAGTTGATCCAATTTCCACACCCATAAAATAAATGCAATAATGTATAGAGACAAGAATAATTTGAAATTGATTCAGCGTCTGAAGAAAATATATGATTTTCAACCACATCTATATTAAAACCGGAAGTGGTAGAAATGTACCACTACTTCCTATATTAATGGATCTCCATACAGTAAAAGGTAAGAGATAGAGATTATTGGCTGTTTCCTATGGATTCAGCGTCCAAGTAACAGGTTCGATCATTATCTGATCTTATCCCTTTATTGCAACCAGAAGTTATAGATGTTACTTCTAGCTTCAGTATTAAATTAACGCAGTTTCAATATTTAACGAAGTTTCAGGCTGTGAAATGAAACTCGCTTGTAAAAATGTTTGTCTTATTATTACTATTACTATAAAACTATTTTGATATTTTAAAAATTCGTGAATCTTAGTTAATTTAATTCTCCTACAAAATGCTCAATTTTTCTTTTATTTCTAATATCTGCAAATTTTAAGACATATCTACAGCTAAAGTGATCTTGTTACGTAAAAGCGTAGAAAAGTAGGAAAGTGTTACGTAAAAGCTTATGTTGATTAATTAAGGATAACTGTATTGGAAAGGTTGAAATATTATATAATTTGGTATTGCGTTTTTCACTGACTAACAAGAGTGTCGCTTCAGAGAGGGAATCTTGATTATCGGAAATAAAATGTGGTCTGTAGGAATGCTCGTCACAAGTGACAAAAACTGGTGAAAAACTAGCTCTGAATTTTTAAATGACAGATTGTGGTATAGTTGTCACGTGTTGTTTGAATTGCCATATTGATTTCATATGAACATTGTTCGCTAGGCGTCACGAGTGCCTAACATTGTTTCATTGTATTACGAAGGAACGCTGATTTATACGATAAATGGTTAAAACAAATACTTTTCGTGTACAATAAGTAATTCTACTTACCGAATAAATGTAATTTATTCAACCATTAATTGTTACTTCCGTGCTTTATCTGGATCTGGTTTACGTAAGATGACCTGGAAACTACGAAATAATCTCATAAACACGGAGAACTTAAAGTCTGCTAATGATATTCCAGTCCTCTTCTGCTTCATCTTCTCTTCTCACTCACGAAATTTATAAATTTCGTCTTGTGTGCGTGTACTTGTGAATACGCCAAAGCATTACAGTGAAAGATAACTGCAAGTACTATCACAGTATAAGCGCGTGAGAATCACAAAAATGAAAGTTACATTTCTTTGTGTGAGACATGTCAAAGTTTACACCAGAAAGTCTCTGAAACTATCGAAAAAGGAAATTTTCTTGTAGAGCCTGGATGCATCTGCTATGCTCAAGCACTTCGATTTTATGTGTTCAAAACCGCTGTATTATATTTCAGCGTGGGAAGACAAACAAATATGAAATTGTACTATTAAATGAAAGACATGGCAACTTTGTTAAGAAATAATGGCAAGTTGGGAATCGGAACACCGTGAAAATTTGAGCTCGAATAGTAGAAATCGATAATCTACAGGATGTCCGAGATGTACTCGTGCCCCTAGGTTTGAGTATCACAGGGATTTGCTTAATACATATTATAATCGAGTACTTACAAATGCGAACTATATATGCTCCGTGGATCTGTATGTGCTCCATCGTGCTGTACACACAGACGTGTAAATCTGCATGTTCATCTTGACATGTTGCGGAGCAACTTAGGAGCTATTGTTTGAACCACTGAACCAGTTCAGCCGGCAATGCCGGTACGTGTGCGAGCTAGGATTTGACTACATTGAAACCGAGGTCATCACTGGCATGGCCAGAAGTGGTAGAAATCTCTTATATCTATTTTAAACACTGATCGCCATAAATAATAAACGGTAACAGATAGCGAGAAGGAATAGGTTTCAGGTCTTGATATGGTTTCAATGTCGAAGGAATAGGTTCAATCTCCGATCTTATCTTTGTGGGTAAATTTCTGTTTTAATTTTGATCTCTTTAGAACAAAAAAGATGATAAAAAGAAAAAAATCTCCGCATGAATTCAGCACGTCAGGAACATATTCCATTTTCAAATATATCTCTCTTTGGTAACCGGAAATGATAGATCTTCCACATCCTGCTTTAACATTGAATTCCTGTAGTTTGGTTGTCTACCATCGAGTCACATTCTGAAACGAAGTTCCTTTTTTATCTCTAACACACTCTGTTGTGTGCTCAAATCCTTTCAAGGCTACTCTCCCTTTTGGCCAGATCCATGTCCGGTGACGATGATAAAGAGGACACTGAAGGGAAGAATACCTACGACATCTAGCTCGAAGGTATGACAAGTTTTTTTTTTATTTTTTATTTTTTTTTTTTTTAAAGAAAAGCTGGAGTTGGCGCTACAACAGAAGAAGGAGAAGCACAGCCTTGAGAATGAAAAGGGAAAGCAGAAAATGAAATTTTGCTGGCTCACGTTCAAAGAGTTAATGAATAGAATTGCAAGCGAAGTTCCTTTGCTTTTGCTGTAAGCACAGGTCGGGAAAGGAAGCAATGTAACAAGATTTAAGTACATACTTTTACGTGATATGTAACATGTACAAGGAAATAACAAGATTTTTTAAAAAAATGGTAGAGGAAGAGAGTTTTGCTGTGATTAATACCGGTATTTATGTTCTGTTGTTCTTTGTTTAGATTTAACCTCCTTTTCCAGTACCGAAGCTATATGTGAAGTGTATCTACAGTTTAAAGTGCAATCCGGACTACCGTAATGCGTTCTAAACTTTAATGCTCTCCCATGGGGGAGCGAAACCGGGACTACGTAAACTAGAAACACACGCGCTAGACATTGTTTTCTTTTAAGTAGTATGTTTATTTCTAATCTCTCTATATATATCTAAATATAAATGACTGTGTTTGCAACTTAACTCTTGAACCACCTAACCAATCTCGATCAAATTTTCAACACACAGTAGATTAGATTCGAGTCTGGGGTGATTTTGATCATTTCATTTTGAAGGTAAAACTTTGGGGAGGGTGAAGATATATAAAAATGATCGAAAATGACCCCTATTAGTGAGTGTAGAATCCATGTTTTTTTTTTGGGATAGCTTAGATGGACAATGACACTTCCGATGCCGTTTAAATCCAAATCAACCCCGCACCTTGGGGAGAAAATATATATATATATATATATATATATATATATATATATATATATATATATATATATATATATATATATATATATATATATATATATATATATATATATATATATATATATATGATTGAAAACGACCGATATTAGTGGCGAATCCATAGGTTTTGGGGTGGCTGAGATGAACGGTGACATTTCCGATCCGTTTAAAACCAAATTCAGCCTCACAACTTGAGGGAGATGGAGACATCGAAAATAACCAATATTAATGGCGAATCCATAGTTTTCGGAGTTGCTAAGTTGAGCATTGGCACTTTCAATGCGTTTAAATCCAAATTAAACCCTCGTCAGTACTCCTATAGGGGATGGTAATATGTAAAAATAATTAAAGATGACCGACATTAGTGTCGAATTCATAGTTTTTGGGGACCTAAAGTTGATTGGTGACAGTTTTGGTGCCGTTTATGTCCAAAATGAAACGTATTCTCTCTGTGTGAAGAACAGGTATTCTGTTGGTAGGTTGCATAAAAGACATACTGGAAAATATGTAGGTTACACACACAAGAATAACAATGAGGGAAAGAGTAAGCGCAAAACAAAAAGTGGCATAGTATGGGGGTGTGATGCTTGTTAATAGGCAGGACCTTATAAAAGGTTCTTTTGAATGAGCGACTGAACCACGGCACACTAGAAATGAGTGACGGTTCTTCGGGAATCACGATTCTTTGGGGAACAGGGATCTTGTATGTGTCTCGTGAATGGAGCAATCTTTTGCTTCTCGATTTTTGGTTCAGTCAGTTGCGTTCTGAAGAACGGTGGTTAATTGTCATACCTCACAGAGCCGTCTCCAGTTCAGTTCAGTCGCCAAGTCTACAGATTTATCCGTATTTTCAGATTTTTCAAAGTTACGTAGAGCACTGACTTTCTAGTTTTGTATTATCTATATATATGACAATGAAAGGTAAAAACACTTCACACTTCCTACACCCCTGGATCTTTTTTCTTATTTTTTCGTACATGAATGGATCCTGGCTTATCTTAAGTTTTTATCACATTATTTTCTCGGAAGGTTTTATCCTAAGGGAGAGCTAAAGGAGTTTAAAAAATTATCACAAAAATACAGTTTCTTTACGAGCTCGTCAAGTTAGGAAAACGAAACTCGGTATATAGCTTTCCCGTTATAAATAACAGAATACATGCCTTGGCGTTTTTGAAAATTTCTTTTTCTGGATGGGTTTATCCTAAAGGGGGATGGAGGGATTCAAAATACATGACAAAAATTCAACATCTCACGTTCTTGTGAAGATAGAAACATGAAACTTGGTATATAAACTGCTTATTAAAAGTAAGAGAAACCCATGTTCCAACGTTTTTGAATTTCTGTTTTAACGGGGCACGGAACTTTTTCTATAGAAATAAAAATAAAAGTAATTATGTTTAGCTTTCAACTTCTCCTGGGCCGTTTCACCGAATTCGGTTGTTATTATCGCACTATCAGAAAGGGGAGAAGAGGTGGGGAATTGGTTGGAAATCGAGTGACGTGTAAAAATAAATCGAAAACGACCGATGATAGTGTCTAATCCATAGTGTTCGGGATCGCTAAGACGAATAGTGACACTTCCCGACTTTAAGTCTTAAGTTCAGCTCCTATCGGAGTGAGATTACAGAGAGGTGACATTAAAGATTTTGACCATTACGCCTTCACTAAAATATGTATCCTAGGGACTCAAATACTTTCCATAAACCTGTCAACTCCGTGTGAAAATCAGGTAATATTTCTGCTGAATCTGAAAGACAAATTACGTAAATAGCATTACCATATCAATGTGTAAATATATTCACCAAAATACCAAACAAAACATAAAAATCACTCTCCTTTACTTATCTTACATATTAAGATTTTACTGATGATTGTGTGGGGATTTACTGATCAAAGATCAGAAAAGAAAAAAATCTTTACAATTCTCAGAAAACAAAGTTTCCACAAAACAAATGAATTTTACGAAGTTCATAAACAGAGTGGGTGGGAAGTTACCGCAAAAAGGGTTGAAAAACCAACATTTCCGTCATGTCTACTTACGAAATTGCCAGCAATGTACTTTGCTCAAAGTACAACTGAAGGGGACGAATTGAGATTTGGCTAACAAACTCTCCTAAAGTTTTAACTTGTGATTCAAATTACAACCCTAGTTAGGAGTGGGATCTAATACTTGAATGAAATGAAGAACTACAAGAGAATACAGACATTATCTAAATGGCGGAAGGTAAAATAGAGGGAAGAAAGGATTTGCTTTTAAGAAAAGTAATCCGAACACAGTATCTGATGTATCATTGCAATTTCCCGGCATCCTTTCCTCATTTCCTTGGTTATTGGAATAGATTTATGGCTTCTCCAGGACCATATTTAGAAAGTCCACACGGCGCGAGCTGGGATCGAACCAGGGACCCCAAGCACCGGAGGTGAACGCTGTACCATTTTTAAAAAAAAACTTCCTGACTTATTTTCTACTGCAACCACTTTTCAGGACCACTAGACACGACAGGGACACGAACACAGAAACATCGAGGACAGTTAAAATTCCATCCTTGCTACTACAGAGGGACTCGAACCTCAAATGGGCTTCACCTTGCGATCATCAGCCTAACTCCTCAGACCGCTCGGCTACACCCACCGGCAACTATTAGTGAGTGTACCATTGAGCCACCGCTCTCCCCCACTGATTACAGAGTTTATACTTGTAACAAAACAAGGACGAGAAATTATCACCATTCGGAGTTCGAATTTCTACTGTCAATCTCTCAAACACCGCTCTGTTACGATACCAGTGGATATGACCTTTACAATATACAATGGTAAAGTGTTTGTTATGGGCCATATTGCGATGAATTTCAACTTAATTACCATATATTGGCTAACTATTTCCTTGTGGAATTACAGATACTTTCAGTGGAACATAGGATGAAATTTGAAAGTTTTAAACCAAGGTAAAGGAAAAATCAAGGCTAACGTAAAGAAAATAAAAACAATGTAACGGCTGTGTTTTGAAAGACAACTAGTAAGTCCTATTCCTACGAGAATATCAAATAATGTTCAAATATCAGTATCTTCCCATAAGAGTTTGTGTTAGTATTATAAATACAATACGTATATAATCAACAAAGATCGCTTGGAGGATACTTTTTGTCTATGTAGAACTCTACAGGGTGTTTCAAAACAACACCGACAACGATTGCGAGGTGATTCCTGACACCAAGATAAGACAAAATGTATAGCCAAGGGAGTTTGACTACGGTCATATAATTTGAAGTACTCACCAGCTACCTCTATAAACATTGTTGCGGAAGTACCGCAGGATTCTGAAACATGTAATTTTAAATAGGGCACATATTAATTCCTAAGTGAAGTCTTGACCCGATTACGGTAGGTCCTATAGTATTGGAGCTATGGACTTTTAAATTTCATTTTTTCATGTTTTCGGTAGCCTGTAACTCCGAAAGGAAGCATTTGTGCACCTAGGTTGGTCTATTCTTTTTGTTTTATCTCGATGCCAGGAGGCATCTTCCAAAGGTTGTCGGTGTTGTTTTGAAACCCCTGTATATTGTTCACCCATATGTTTCTGATGAATACATTACTCTTTATATATATAAATATATAAATTACATCTGGATTTATTATCTTTTTAGTATTATATAAATCACATATTTAATAACGGAAGATCACAAGTTTATCATTCTTGTGTTTGTCAACCAATATCTCTAGGCCACAGATCTGAATAAGTCGCCAACCATTTGAACCTTATAATTATGATGATGTATCATTTTATTGGTCATTGTCAAGGACATACTTAATTCCATCTACATAAGACATCAAACTGAAGTTCTTAAGGGCGTGTGTATGGGGCAACATATTGCTGTGAAAATTAATAACACTTGACGTTTAAATGCAAACGACCATTCAAGGAAGAAAACATCCTAGCTTACAAGACGCCAGAACAGAGAGAGATTAACACTTTAAGAAACATCATGCATGTAGTGTGGGTCACTTGATATATGTATATATGAAACAGTCTCTGTAGTCGGCCTTGGCTATTCATTCTATACTCGTGTAAGCAGTCCTTTTACATCAAAGTAGATGAAACAAGCAATAAAGTTTTTTTTTTTTAGCGAAGTTTTGCCTGACTGAATGGAAGTAGTCTATATAATCTCTCTACACAGGGCCAGAATGTATCTAGGGAAAGAGCCCGTTACTTTTAGCTCTTTGAAAATGTATATAGGCAACAGCGCTCTCATATGATCCAGCAGAGATGCTGGACTACTTACATTTCCTATGTAAAAACTAAAAAAAGAAAAGGCAAAAATAAAAATAATCCTTCATTTGCAGAATAGGCCATGAAAAACTTAAATGAAATCTTTAAGATTTACGTCCCACAGTTATGCCACCTAGGCTAAACGAGACGGTGATGATGAGAAATGAATAAAATGGTGGAATGAAGAATGTGGAAGGAAACGGGAGAACCCCGAGAAAACCCAAGCACACGGTGTTTGTCTACCACAAATGTCAGTTGTCGTGAGCTGGAATCAAATAAAGGACTCCATACACTATAGGTGAACACTCTATCCACCGAGCCACCGCAGCCCTTAAAAGGCTATGAATGCCCAAGTGATGTGGATAGAGTGAAATCCATACGTTCTTGATTTCAGCACTTACGGAGATGGTGTAGTCAGCACCACGTCATGTGAGGGGTCTCTAGTTCGATCCCAAAGCATAAAAATTTGTATGGAGCAACACTTGATCGTGAGATTTTCTCGAGATTTACTTATCTCCTCCCACATCGCCATTCAGCCAATTCTTTCATAGTAGTTTACTTTTGTTAACCATCTGTCTCCTTTAGTCTAAAGGATATAACTGTGGAGCGTTAAAGATTTCATTTTTACTTATTTCCATGCTATATGGTAAAATTCAATCAAAATCGTAATACCTGGGCATTTTCTCAAATTCTCAATGTTGCATTTTGGCTTATCATAATTAGTACCTACCCTGTTGAATAAGTACGTGAATAAAATTTAGTTTATTTATACGTACATATTGCTCCCACCTTCAAAATATCTGCAAGTGCCAATACTGACAGTAAAAAAAAATAGTATACGATTAACAAAGTAATACTTAACTCAAATGATTTAGTTCTAATATCGCTAGCTTTCAATAATAAATTTCCATCATATAATATTACGTGAGTTACAATTGTCTCCAAAGCCTTCCACTCTAATCGAATGGCTAATACACATGCCTTTTGTGCACGAGATCCTGTGTTGATTCCAAGTGGAAAAGTCAAGGACCAAGACAATACAGTGGTTTATATTGCTAGTTTAAACTAAATGTCTTGTTATACGCTACGTCGCAGCTGACAGAGGATGAAAATACAAAGAAATCAATTAGGTGTCGCCCAATTATTAATAGATTAAAAAGAATCCATTAGAATAGAAATGACAAATTTTCATCATTGCAAAACGAGAGCTGAAATCTCAATATTATTAGTTTCCACTTTTTAAAAAGGATTTTTATTAACGTAAGTCGCAAAGTAGTTCACGATGTTTCATTTCACAGAATCCTCTTCGCGGACCCATCCAATTTTAAGAAATTAAAAAGTTATTTTAATATTGCTGTAGATTAAGTAGAAATTGATCTGGATTCATGAAACAAAAGCCGTTAAGAAGAATGAAATGTGAATTTTTACAGGTATACTGTATATTGCTGCATATACTGGTAAGAACATTTGTACCCTGAGAGGAGCAGCTAAGGGAAACGGAACTTCTCTTGATGATTTTCTTCAGAGAAAATTGTAAGTTTTTAAACAATGATAGAATTACATCATTGACAAATAGACAACACGGCTTAATGTACACATCCTAACTCTTAATCCGTACATCACTATATCAAATATAAACTCTCCTTCTCCTACTAATTGTTGAAGAAAAGTTATTTTTGAAAGCTATAAAAACTTTAATAATATATGCACAGGTATAGGTATAAAAACCAGTAAAAGGCATAAAATACTACTACTAATAATAATAGTAATAATAATAAAGCTCTGAAAGAAAAATCAATTTATTACTACCTATTACTTATATAAAAAAAAAGTGAAGTCTTGCCAAGCCAAATATATTGTACTTTTGTATCTAATAAATTTCATAAAATTATTATCGAAATTAGATATCAAGCATTAATTTGATTGGCTTGGCATGATTTCAAAGGTACTAATAAATCGATTTCTCCTTTTAAGCTTCTTCTTCTTCTTCTTCTTCTTCTTCTTATTATTATTATTATTATTATTATTATTATTATTATTATTATTATTATTATTATTATTATTATTATTATTATTATTATTATTATCTGCTTTTCAGTTTTATTGTTATGTCTTTTAGTGTTTTTTTTAAATAATATTACTTTTTGTTACTCCAGTAGTTCAATCCCGTACCTAAAATAAAGGTAGGATGCTATAGTGCTGCCAAAATGTCTTGAGCCGTGGCAAAAATGCGAACTAAAGCTCACATCTTCGATACACCCACGCGTTGAGCCAATAAGGGTTCAGCTTTTGTTAAGCGAGAGAGCCTTAGCGAAACGAAGCGGAATTCCTTCAGCCGATAGTAGCGCCTGGAACGTAAGACTAGGTGCCAAGTCAATTTGGTCTATCTATAACTTCCTATGAAATTGGTCTCCCTACGAAATACGTAATAATTAATTACCTAGAATAATTATTGTATATATTAATCAATCTATATTTTTTTGTTATAGATATGAACCTTTTATTGGGAATAGCTCGTTATATTAATGAAAACTGCATAAAAATATCGGGTAGTCCAAAAGGCAGTGAGTCTTTTGCACATGAGGTGGTATTATTGTTCCAAAACGTAGGCAATACGAGTCCCAACGAATCAGGTATAATATTATTTGACAACAAAGAGTAAGCTAGTAGATATACGTACAAAAAGTGGTGGAGGAATTATTTGATTTATTGAAACTATTAATTAATTATTAAAATTTTTAAATATTTTATAGGTAAGAACCTTAGCTAGGAATGGCTTATTTAATTATTGAATATATATACAGGTCAAAAGTGGGAACCGCATTGTTTTTCTAAATTTTTTAAATAAAAGCGGTTATATACTGAAGATAGGTAAATTCTTAAGTTAGACATGGAAGACATTTTTTCTTCAATTATCTGAATACTCTCGGGTTCGTTTCCAAGTGAGGATATCAGATCGAAAAGATATAACAGTTTCTTGTTTCAGGCTAGCTATTCTCAGTGAAATTTTTCCTATGCTATCTGCATTCACATCAGACAAATGCCGGAATAGTATCTAACATATAGGCCCCACTCCTCTTTCTTCCTTCCCCATTCCTTTCTTTCTTCCTCCTTCCCCGGATGGTATGCTAAACGAAAGACGTCATAACACTTACATGACATACTTTAGGCAATCTGTATAAATAAATAAATAACAATTACGTTAGTATTTTATATACTGATACATTAAAAGTTGTTGAAGTAGAAAATGAAGTAAGCGAGGATGATAAAGGGTTTTGTATTCTTCGGGATGAGTTTGAAAAATGTTATATCCGAGACTAGCGAATGGAAAGGAAACCGGAATAAATAATATACCAATATAATTCATTAAGAATATGGAGGACAAGGGCAAGAAAGAATTGTTCCGACTCTGCAATGAAATATATGAAACAGAAGGGTGGCCAAAAGATTTCCTGAAAGCGACCATTTTACCAATGGCTAAGAAATCGAACCTAGCATTATAGAACTATTATCCTCGTATGCCATGCTGGAAAAAAAAAAAAATGCTTTGAACAATGAACATAAGGTTGTATGGAAGAACAAATGAGAAAGCTGCGAAGGAACAGGTCAGTTTCAGAAGAAGTAAAAGCACAAGATATGCAATTGTATTATTAAGGACAGCGGCGGATCCAGGATATGATCAAGGGAGGGGCTAAACAATAGTTTGCCGTATTATCCAGTGCAAAGCAGGATTGAAGCCCATTTTATCCAATGTATACCTGAGCGTCAAGGGGGGGGCTATAGCCCCTATAGCCCCCCTTAGATCCGCCACTGATTAAGGATGTTAGGTAAAAGGTTTGTACGAAAAGATAAAAAGGTGTATGTCGTATTTATTGATCTAGAAAAGGAATTTAACCTCGTGGATTCGGAATTGTTGTTGGGAGTTTTAGGGAAAGTTGGGTTAGAATGAAAAAAGCGAAGAATCATATGAAACTTACATGTGAACCAACAAGTAAGTGCTAAAATAAGATAGGAAATGACAGAAGGAAGTGTAATTGGAAGGGGAGTTCGACAGGGATTCTGTCTCTCGCCAACATTATTTATTTTATTTATTTATTTATTTAACAATCACCAGATACAGCTCAGAGGCCATTTTATACTGGATATATAACAACAACAACAACAACAACAACAATGGAAAGGATTTGGGAAGGTATCGGTCAGGGCTTGTCTTAGTAGGTACCATCCCGGCATTTGCCTGGTAGGATTGAGGGAAACCCTGGAAAGCCCCAATCAGGATGGTCGGCAGCGGAAATCGAACCCGCCACCTCCCGAATGCGAATCCAACGCTCTACCACTTGAGGTACTTCGCTCGGTGGTAGATTTAATATCTATCAGAAGATATAATAACAAGAAGTCCATATAATGAAGACGGCATTTCGGTAAGGAAGTAGAATGAGTAGGTGCGTACGCTTTGCAGGTGGTAGCACTAGTTGCTGAATCTGAAAAGAAAATCAGTACGATGTTAGAAAACTTAAGAAAGGGCTGTGAAGAATATGGGATGAAAATAAATCTTAGAAAGACAAAAGCTATGGTTATTGGAACCGGTGTCAAATATACAAGTAGGAGGAGAGAAAATAGTACAAGTGATTGTTTTTCGCCACCTGGATAATATAATAAATGATGAAATGAAGTTCGAACGTGAAATAAAACAAAGAATATGAACGACGAAAGAAGCCTTTAGGAGGGAAAAAAAAAGTCTATTTTGTGTGACCTTTAGTAAAGATTTGATTAAAAGAAGCAAAATATTCTTCTTGTTGAATATTATCTACCATCGTGACAAGTAACATCCAGATTGGATGAGTTTGCATGATTTTTTGAAACAGGAAATCCAAAATTTGTTGGCCTATAACCGAAAGTCTGCATGCTATAATACGCATTTCATATGTGTATAGGGCTACTATGTATACACATATGAATATACAATCAATATTGAAATGAGAAATATGAGAAATTTCTATCATTTCTTGTTTCAATAAAGAGGTTAAAGTGTAAAGTGAACCTTGTTATTGAACTAGATCCATATTAAATGTCATTTTTCGCTTTTATTGTTTTTTTTTTTCAGTTTATGAAGACTACTATTGAAACCGAAAGTTATAGTGGGTCTCTTAGTAATGTTATATTTAATCATATTACAGCTATCTTTTATGGGTTTTCTCTTGGCTACCTGGTTAGTGTACATACCTTTGGCGTGCTAGACCTGAGTTCGACGTGGTTCAGATTCCACATTAAACTGTAGGTCTACATCTTATACAGTCTCGCTATTGAAAGGAATGCTAAACTCCAAGCACTTATTTGTTTACACTGGAAACACGTTATGTTTTAGATTTTATGTATAGTTTTAGATGGAGAATCAATTCGGTGAAATACTATATAAAATGTGGTAGGAAATATGTGAGTCATAAGGGCTTTACGTTCTGTTTTTTTTCTTTTTCTTTTTCTTTTTCTTTTCTTTTCTTTTTCTTTTTCTTTTCTTTTTTTCTTTTTTTCTTTTTTTTTTTTTTGGTACTCTGCTATAAAAGTAATTACCAGCTCTAATTCAAGCTGTATGGACTTTTGCCAGATACAGCTGAAGAAAGACTTTGTAAGTTTTAACGAGAATGTCGGATTACAAAGCAAAGCAATTCCAGCTCAACACTTCAAAGAATTAAATCCGTAGATTTTTCCTTTTAATATTTTGAAAGTGCAGTTTCTAGCTAAGCTTCGAAATAAGAATTACTACTAAACAGCTGACCTTAAAGGTCTTCGTATAACTTCTCCCACTTAAAAAAAAAGCCAGATAATATCTGTGAAATGTTATTATACTAACTGAATTAATAGTCAGTTAAAATTCCTTACTTATAATGCAAAATGTAAGTTTCCGTCTCACCCAGATTTCTCAACTATACGAGAAGACCTGGAAACAGTTACAAGTTGTATACGAGGTACGTTCAAGAACAAACTGAACTTCTCGAAGTGTGTCAACTGGCACAGGGAGCGTGCTACGACTACTGACAAGGGAAGGTCCCACAAGTTGTCACTCAAATCTGATTCCCACAAAGCACATCTGATAGAACATAATGAGAAATGAAAATGAGCAAAATTTAAGGTGTTATGGACCAGAAGGATAGGAGCTACGGGGATTCAACATTTGAATGTTCTAAGTAAATATCTTGAAAACCGTCAAAGCAATCAAAACAAAAGATGCAAAGTTTGTTCTCATTACATTGTGCACCTTTCGGTTTAATTAGTTTAACGGTTTTCAAGATATTTACTTTGAATCTACATAATTCCATGATATAATTTATTGGATATTTAAATGTTGAAGCCCCGTACGTATACTCAAATATTGGATATTCAAATGTTGAACCCTTCTGGTTCATAGCACCTTAAATTTTTTCATTTTCATTTCTCATGATGCTCTATCGGATGTGCTATGTTGTAATTAGATTTGAGCGAGAATTTTGTGGGACCTTCCGTTGTGAGTGCACCTAGCGGTAGATTTACCGGTATCAAATGACGACCGTGTCGAGAGAGTTCCTGATGTGATTCGTGGAAATTGTCGTTTAACTGTTCAAGAAGTTGTTAGCAAAGTGGGCATCAGCAGAGGACCATGCCATCAAACTTGGACTGAAAACTTTCAGATCGTGCAGTGCAAAATTCGTGCTACGTTTGTTGACTAAGAATCAGAGACAGAACCATGTTGAAATCATTCAAGAACTGCTTGCCACTGCAAAAAGACTTTTCCCTGTTCCCCAAACTTAAAACCACGCTCTTTCCAAGCCATAGAGCACATTCAGGACAATACTCCCAAGAAACCTGCACAATTCCAAATAGTGCGTTCCAGGAGTCTTTTCTTAAATCGAAGAAACTTTGGGAACGATGTATTGTCAGCGGAGGGAACTACTTTGAGGGGGACAGTGCTTAAAATGTTGTAAAATGAGCAATATAGATTTTATAGAAAAAGTTCGGTATGTTTTTGAACACACATGCAATCCTCGGTTCTAGGAGTATCTGTGTCACTGTTAGGAGATCTGTGTCACTTTTAGGAGCATCATTGTTACTGTTAGGAGTACCTGTGTTACTGTTACGAGTATGTGTGCTACTGATAGAAGTTTCTGTGTCACTGTTAGAAATTTTTGTGTCACTCTTAAGAGTATCTGTGCCATGTGTCACAATTAGAAGTATTTGGTCACCATTACAAGACAAATAACAATACATATAATAGCTACGTAAGATTGTATTTATTTTTACCTGTGGAGGGGCTGCGGCGGCTCAGTGGTAGAGCGTTCACCTCTGATGCATGGAGTCCTTGGTTCGATCTCAGTTCGCGCCAAGTGAACTTGTGGAGGACAAACACCGTGTGCGTGGGTTTCCTCCGGGTTCTCGCGTTTCCTCGCCCTTTGTTCATTTCACCATTTCATTCATTTCTCCTTATCACCATCTCCTTTATTCTAGCCGATATAAAAATGGGACGTAAAACTCAAGCTCATTTTTTTTTTTGTTTTACCTTGTGGAGTAAATAAATAAATAAATAAACTGTTCAAGCAGATTAAAATCACCAGTTATTACCAACAAGCGACATGATTTTTAGTACTATAAAAAATATATATTTTATTTTTTATTTTTTTGAAAACTACTCTTGAAAATTTACCCTCAACTTATAAAATTTTTCACTCGGCCGAAAAAGTGTGAAAACTTTTTCAGGCTAGCCATTCTAAGTGAGGTTTACCTCATTCACACCAGGCAAATGCCGGGATGGTAATATAGATGTCTCAAGTCGCTTCCTTTCCTTTCCAATCCTTTCTTCCTTCCCTTTCCTCGGATAGTGTGATCGCCAATAGAGATCTTAATATCAGTATATTAATATTTTCCATTCATCATGCTAGCAGGAGTGTTACTAGGCTACAGAAGGATCACCGAACTCAATTCTTTTTCCATGTTTCCTCGTCCATTTAACTAGTTCTGTAACACACGCGCGCGTGTATTTTTACAGCGCTCAACACAGTATCTGTGTCAAATCAGTATCACTAGGCAAGGGTGCCGATTTCTCTGTAAATATGAGGGGGGGGGGGGCATTCAGATGCAGAAGGCATAAATGAGAATTTTAAGGCAAATTGAATTCAAATTATGAAAAATATTGTATATTCATAAATATAATGAAAGGGCCCACATGAGCTTTCGATGCCCTTGTCACTAGGTCTGTGTTAACGCAACACCGAAACACCTTGGTGTTGAAGAAAACACGTAAAAGTTGTAGTAATGCTTGCACTACTCGTCTCTTTTAAAATTGAGTTGTATTAACACTATCATGTTTTGATGTATGTGTGCAATTGTTAGTGTTTCTTCAGGTGCCCTAAATGTCGAAGTTATTATTCATTCTTATATGAGTAGCGATATTGTGGCCTTTAAAACCAGTGATTACAATATTAAAGGCATGCTCGCGTACAGGGACTCACTCCCTGCTCCCGAGTGTTGTTTGTAATATTTAAGAAATATGAACATGAAAACATCTTCTCCGTTTTCATATTTATTGCTAGAAATTCGCCTCCACCACCACTACAATATTCAGCTGTGATTCACTTTAAAGGTAAATCAAACAATTACTGCTCAACCTAAGTTTATAAATTAATTCTATACTAAATGTCGATTTGTTAAACACTAGTTAAAAGAAATTGTATATGGTATATTATTAAGTATATTTTAATTATTTAGTATCTTTATTTCATTTACGGAATTTAAAACAAAACAGTACCAGATTTTTCAGGCACTAACTAACTAACTCTATAGCCTATGGAACCCGGAGGTTCAATGCCGCGTTCACAAAAGCTCTCCTCTGACTTCTATCTTTAGCCAACTGGATCCATCCTATCTCTGCGAGATCCATCTTAATATTTTCCTCCTGGATTGAAAACATACTTGTAGCATTTTATAAAACGTTTCGTAAAAATAATTCGAATTGAATTATATCCAGCACCACCACTTTCTCATTTGTTTTTAAGCCAAGAACATTTGGTTCTGCGCATGATTACTTGGCTGGTTATTTTTCGATATTCTTTTTTCATTCGGAAAACATAGTTACCGAATTCCAATATTAAAATTCACTCCCTCCTAGTTCTTGTCCTCGCCTATTATCTATATTTAGTTCCTCGTAACTGTTTAGAAATATTAATGTCTTATATTATTCCACATAAAATAATTTACGTTTAATTAGAAAAAATATTTTTGCTAAGTAGTTGTTTGACAATTGTAGACAACACAACATAAATGTGGTATTACTAAAATCATTCCATATTACAAACCATCATGTCAGTTAATTGATGTAACCACTGTCAATTTAACAATATATTTCAACATCCAGTGGAGTTGTACTGGCACTAGGAATGTAAAAAAATTAACAAAATTTTTATGACACAGAGCCGTCATGTTCAATTAACATTGTTATATTTTTACGGTATATTTTCCAATCCCAATTAAATGAGAAGCTTCCGGATTACTTCGAAGATATACACAAGCTTACAACATTGTTTGTTTGTAATGCTGTGTATAAAAATATAAAAATTATGCCCATTAAGTCCTCAATGTTCACTTTCTCCCATTGACACAACAAAAAGAATTCAATATACGAACTTTTAAACCTATCCAATAGTTATGTTCTCCAGTATTTCCTTTCTAAAGAGTGTTTTTAAATACAGTATTTTTTTTTAGAATGTTTTAAACTGTCTTCTTGCCTCTTCCCTAACATTTGAAAAGACACTTTGGGTCATGCTTCACTTTGTGAAGTAACCTGAAGAAATCTAGTATATTTTTTTAGAAATATGCGATAAAGATATAAAATTTCCAGTAGACTGACACAGTGAAAATTGACGAAATAATGATATTAATTAATATTAATTATTTTTAGCAATATAGGCAAACGGAACTACAATCCTAGTATTAGAAAATTCTCTTGTGATCTATACTCCTATATAAAAGAGTAAAGGTGACTTGCCCACTAACGCCCATCTATACCACTATAGATAGGAAAGTAAATTTACGAAGAAGACATCTTTTTGTCACGAAAGTAAGGGATAAGAAATACTATCCTAGGGAATGGGGAAGGTAAAGCTTTTTTTGCCAAGAATAGGTTATCTCACTAATCCCTTATGCATAGGCGTCATTTAAAAAGGGCACTTCTCCCCTGAGTTTGAGGAATATGTTCTTTTCAATCAATTCTATACTAATAGGGTCTATACAAATAATAAAAAGGTGAAACTTATGTCTATTGACAATTTTGTTTCTCTGACAACATCTAAAATGACGCTATTGCTCTGAATCACGGTTAGGGTGGTGCAACTCGGTATTAAAAACAATTGAACACTGAGTGTTCCACCGTTTTCAACGAAATTTCTATCATGTTTAATAACTTTTTTGTCCAACGTAAGAATTCGTTTAAGTCACAGGTTAATTCGGAATATAAACTCTTAATGAAGAATAAGGGAATACATGCATCAGCGTGTTCGAAAATTCTGCTTCTAAATAGAAGAAAGTATGTCAATTTCTATATTAACATTTCGGTCTTATATTCAGAAAATTATCTAATGTAAAGATTTGTCCAAGTTAGAGGTTTAAAATCCGGTACTTATACACTTCGTTAATAATGATCGATTATGATTTTCAATGTTTCCGAAATTTCTGCTTCTGAAACCAGAAAGTAGGCAATTTCTACCCAGTATAATATTCAGTCGCTTTTATGCTCATTTAACCCTATTCTTCCCATGTATAGAACGGGCTTTACTACACTATTCTCACTTGTAATATGGTCTTGACTACACTGTACATAGGTCTATATTTTCCTAAAGATATCTCAGTCTTTTTCTACATCCATCAAACTATGGCGAAATGTGAAAGCACATATGGTATTTCAGCGCAAAATGCGTAAGGTAACTTAAGATGACATGGAAACTTAATATGATTGTGATTAGGATCATGCCAAGATCTCTAATCTGGAAATATTACACAACTCATAAATTACTCTTTCTGGCATGTATTCAAAACGTTTCTTGTTCTGAAATTTCCTAAATGATTTCATTACGGGAGACAAGTTAGTCACAACAGAAAATGTCTAAGTTAAAATGGAATTCCTCTCACGTATTTATTCCTTTTTAAAATGTAAAATGCTGTCCGCGTTCCACATCTGCTCCGCGAGTATGTCTCATCTGGCTCCCTCCCAAAAATGAAAATGTATAATATGTTCCTTTTCTAACGTGTATAACATACAGGGTGTAGCTGTCCATCATAATATGGCTGAATCAAAACGATTTTTATTTTAAAAACAAATACCCTCTAACCCTTTGTCAATATATCCATTTTGCAAGATAAGGCCGTTTGTAGATGATTTTTTGAAAAAGAAATTCATGTGGTTAATTTCAGATATCTGTGTTCTAAGTCCTAATTCGCTTAAAACAAGAACAACAAGCAAGACACGAAGACACGATCCAGAAATTATGTGCGTCGGAATCATTGGAGCGTTATCTCAGAGGTGTGGGTGAAGAAAATGCCTTAAAGTCTGGTTAATATTTTCTTCATTTTCGTAATTGTTTATAAAATGGCCACACTGTTTTAAATACTAAGAGAAGTGGTATTAGGAAATTAGCGTTTTTTTGATACGCATGGAAAACTGCAATTTTTAATGTAAGCACATGTTAATAATTTGAATCTATGAAACTGTTAAACGACAGGAAAAAAATCGCCAATAGGCAATTAGGCAGTAGCAAGTCCAGAAGAGTCGTCTGGGGTAGGATAGGAAGTCAACTTCTAAACGATGGATGTGTAATCGATTTATGAAGCACAAGGTTTACTTTCAGTGGCGACATATATTACGATGCTTGTCAGTAAAGTAAAGATACAAGTACATTTGCACATTAGGGGGAAAATGTGTACCGAAGTTCCGAACATTGTGAGTAATCAGTAGGATGAGGATTGGAAATGATACGTCAAGGTTGTACTCGATGTTGTGGGAGAAGCACACTTTAGAAGTGGCAGCGGCTACAGTGAATCCTGCCGGGTGTGAAGTGTTCAGCGATATGAGATTTTTGCAAGCACAAGGAAAGCGTCCTTATAAGCGTGACCACTGATGACCTTCACAATTGCATTGAAGCAGAGGTGCAAGCGAACAAGCAAGTGACAGTTAGAGGATGCGTCCTGACGTTTAAGAAACACTATTCCTGAAGTTGTGATTGGGTTATGATAGAAAAAGTTGTGTGCATGCTGGGTCCCGAAACAGTGCTGACGAACACAAAACCAAACGAATAGGGTATACACTGGACATTCTCACGCGCTACGCAGAACAAAATTTGATGAATTTCACTGATCATATACGAAACAAACTATTACTATAATAGTGTTATCAATGCTAAATTTCTTGTCTGTACCTCGTTCTTTCCATGTAAGTTTACTGACAATGGGAGCAGGAGACTGTCTGTAACGTAAAGAGAACATTCTATGGGAAAATTCTGGTTTATGCTTATAGGTCTTCAAGATGTTTTTTTTTTTTTTTAATTCTAAAATTTTCCGTAACTCTGGTTGGAAAAAGGTGTGATAGAGATTTCGTGCTAACTTTCGCAAGTAAACATTAGTAAGCATTTTCGTTGGGAAAGAATAGATTCATATAGAAACCTATGATAAGCTAGAAGAAAATCAAATTATGTAATGTATATACTAACTGGTAATATATTTCAATGTAAATATAAAGAACTTATATGATAAATGATATCGCAGGTGATCAACAGACATCTTCCAGATAAGAAGTAGAAAAACATGAAAGTTTGCCAAACCAAATATTAAAGTGTCTTCTGAGTAGAGATTCCAATGAAACAGCTTAGAAGATATATTTGTTTTGAGCTTCCTCCAATTACGTACCAAATGAAGGATGTTTTTTATATGTGCTCACATGTATACAACAAAGAACACCAGTGTGAAAAACATTCTCTGTTTTTTTTTTCGTTAGGGCAAAATTGTGCCAAATATAAGATGGATACCCCAGAATAATACGATGAATGTTGGATCTAGTTTTAACTAATGGTGCATATATCCTTATTTTATTTCGCTTGTCATAAAGCTCTTCTTTTAATCTAGCTACCGGGCGTTTTTCGCATCCTTGAAACACACACGTTGCATCTATATGGCATGCATTCATGTTTTACAAGGACAAGTTGAAGTCATGCTTATTTTAAAGAAAAGTACTTACCTTTCAGTAATGTAGCGGTCAGGAAGCCATATAAGAAATGCACTTTATATCCAGAAATAGATTTTTATGCTAGAGAAATATGGAGTAGAAACGCTAGGATATTGAATAAAATGGCACACGTTTCTTGGATAATAAAAGTGAGAGTACCGGTACTCATTTATTCTCTTTAAGAAGAAGAAGAAAATAGAAAAATAGTAAAAGATTACTAAGGAATTTAAATTTTTTGTGTTCCTTTCTCTACACTGAGAAAAATCCGTTATAAGGACAGCGGCATATTGTACAAATATACGGAATCCATACATTTACTATAGAAATCTGTACGGCACTGCCTTTTTCCCGCTTAGATGTTACATCATGCAGATGCAGAATGTTTGGCATTCAACAGTCTTTCGTATATTACGTACGTATACGTTTCTTACATACGTCAGCTATATGCCCATCTGTATATAAGATCTTTATCGCCTAACATTATATGCAGTCATGTGAACACTATGCATAGATGGAAAACTTTATATACTTTATATACGGCAAGTATTATAAAACATAGGTTTTCAGTTATGTGTGTTGCAGGATGTTATATATAGTTGTACTTTAAATCCAAAACTACCGGATTTACGCATGTAACCTACGTTTTTACGTACGCCACATACGCCTTTTCCCTGTGTACATTATGTTGAAGAAGAGATGGAGGCACAGTGTCTCAGTGAGTAAATCGCTCACCAGGGTGAAAAACGATTTCAGACCATGTGAGTTTCCGGTGGAAAACCTAGTGTTCTTGAGTTTTCTCGAGGTTCCTCTGTTCCCTCCCAATTCTCATTCCAACAATTCTATCATAATCATTTATTTGCATTAAACATCGTACATAATCGTGGGATGTAAAACTATTGATTTCAATTTTGTTAGCAAAAAGGAACAGACGATAAATCAAAGAAATGATAATAAAAGAATTTTGATAAAGAAAACAATGTGAACAAATATATTGCAACACCAAGGGTCCGGTACTGTGGGTTAACACAGATCATGTGCTACCGTTTTGACATAAAAGGTGAAAACAACACTTCGAAGACGTTAAAGAACTAGGTGGTTATACGAAAGAACGCAGAAATAGGAACACCCTCACAGTGCCGTTTCAATAGATATACTATGAATTGTTTGTAACACCCCAGCTCACATGGTAAAATCAAGACAATTAAGGTACTGAAACTGATAAACTGTATTCTTCGTCAGCGACCAGTCAAAAGTTTTTTTTCTTTTTTTCGGAGAACAATTACTTAACTAAGGTCAGCCTTAAAATCCTATGTATCAGATAGATAAATCTACACTACAATTTTTAGCTTGCACATTGCCTCGCATGGATATCACAAGTATATAAGTAACTAACATTGAGAATTGGTTAGTTTTGTTATTTATCTTTGCTCACAACAATCCTTCTGTCTCCAATCTTTCACATAATTAATTTTGTGAAAGTGTAAATTTTCTGTTGTTCTCGGAATATTTTCACCCATAAGCGCTATGTCAGGTAGTTCATTGAAAAGCTACCATTTTAACAATTCCTTCAAAATCCGATAGAATGGAACTGTAGCACCATTCACTGTACTGTGAAAATGTAACATAACTCGGGTAACACAGAGTCATTATGTTAAATTAACACAGCCATTTTTTTACGGTGCAGAAAACCCAAGTTGCTTACACGAAGCAACTCAAGCCATTTTTGAACATATATAATTTTGCCTCATATGAAGATAGTGCAATGAAAATTGGTTACGTCACTTGTCTGTACATCTTGACCTATATAAAATTTCAATCTTTGTCCTCAATCTTTTTTACAAGTTAGAGGGTCGTGAAAAACTCAAAACATGCATAAAAAATAAGAAAAAGAAGAAAGTACTACTGACTCGACCCAAAATTATAGGGTACTTCCTGTAGACATCGAAACTTGAAATTTGGCACAAGTGTAGGATTTGTGATGCAAATAAAAGAGGGGGGATCCAAAATTGGAAATTTTCCTCTCCAAGGAGGAAAATTAGGGAACAAGTGCAAAAATACTTCTAATTATGTAGATTATTTTAAAAACTACATGGTACTTCGTGTAGACATAGAAACTTGAAAGTTGGCTTAAAGGTAGGATTTGTGATACGTGCAACGGGGGAAAAAAATCGGAAGACTGGAAATTTCCTCCTTCAAGGGATAAAATTAATGAAGCAAGGGCAAAGTTACATATTCTTACGTCACTTATGACAACGACTCAAAACCGATAGAATACTTATTATAGACTAGCAGCGTTCACCCCGCTTCGCTGCGGTCACCCCGGAACGCAATAAACTTTGTTACTTAGATAATTTTTACTTTTTCGCTTTCAAATTGCAGTAAATGTTAAAATTATAGCGCCTGTCATTTATGTTAACCCGCCGAGTCACATGGTCATGCGGGTTGCATATAAATACGTTTATTTTTACCTATGATGAACTAATAACAAAGGATTTGTACGTATGAACACTTGAATGGTCAATTATCTCAAGACACTGGTAATTAAAAATTAAAGTGATATGATAAAAACCATCTAGGGTCCAAATCCTAATAACCCCCCAAAAATGAAAGAAATTGGTTCAGCCGTATTAGCGTGATGAGTTCACAAAGGATTTGTGCGTTCTCTTTTATATATATAGAAATGGAAAGTTGAAAGTTAGTACAATTTTAGGATTTGTGATACAAGTAAAGGAAAATATCTGACCGAAAACTGGAAATTTTCCCATCCAGAGGGGAAGAAAAATTGGGACAAGAGTAAAATTACATAATTACGTTAATTGAGTCAAGACCTAGCCTATAGGACGCTTCCTGTAGACATTGAAACTTGAAATATGGTAAAACTGTAGGAATTATTATGGAATTAAAGGAAACTTCCACCATCCAAAGTGGACAATTAGTTTGGCAGGAGCAAAATTACGTATATGATACGAGATAGGTATCACGTCACTCGTAGTTACGTCACGTATTCAAAACGTATAAATTACCTTTGTAGACATACATACTTGAAATTTTGTACAAATGTAGAGTTTGTGATTCAAATAAAGGGGGAAATCTGAAAATTTGAAATTTCCCACTCCAAAGAGGAAAACTAGGGAGCAAGCGTAACATTACATATAGTTAGGTCACTAGTTTCAAATTTTATGAGGTACTTCCTGTAGCCACGGCAACTTGAAATTAGGCAGAATACTTGTACAAGATAAGGATTAGGATTTAGATTTCTGGGCTTTCGGCATTTATGGTCATATTAGTCTATCACATATGACGGATGACGTCACTCGTCTATTACATTATCCGAGGAAAGGGAATGAAGAAAGAATTGGGAAGAAAGGAAGCGGCTTGGGACCTATATGTTAGGTACCATCCCGGCACTTGCCTAGTGTGAATGAAGAAAGCTTGACTCAGGATGGCTGGCTTAAAAAAAAACTTTTACACTTTTCGACACAGTGCCCCCACCGGGAATCGAACTCGGCCCCACTTTCACCAAAGATGAGAGAGTTAGCGAAGAATATTTATACAGAAGATTGTTCGTTTTTGTCAACGGTATTGTAAAGGAGTGTTTGAACTACGGTGAATTTCAAAGTGAGTTTGTAAATATCATAGAAAATATCTTAAATGATAACAAGTATTACTGAAATCCAAAAATTGGAAAATAAAATTTCCAAATTTATGCTGAGAGCAAGTTCTAATGGCAGTGGTTCCCAACATGGGGGCGTTATGAACCAGTAAGAGGAGTGTTGTAATAAAGACACGTTAAATTAAATACCGCAGTATAGGGGTAATAACACAATTATTAAGTAAGAACTGTGGCTCCCTCAAAAACAAAGCAGGTAAAAAAAAATACTACTGCATTATCTATAATGATATGCGGTCTTTATGCTGGAAATAAAAATATATTATTATTATTATTATTATTATTATTATTATTATTATTATTATTATTATTATTATTATTATTATTATTATTATTATTATTATTATTATTATTATTATTATTAAATATTTGTAATTTTAATGCTTCTGAAATTGCAAAAATAATCAGATCCCGGCAAGAAGAAGGGCTTGAAGTACGCAGGTTCGCATAGGGGAGGGCCAGATATACAAGGTTGGGAACCATTGTTCTATTCAGTATCCTCTCAAGAATCTTTTGCATGGCTATTTGTTCTTAGCACTAAAGTTGTTAATTTCATTTTGCGATTTTCGGATTTCAATAGAATTTGGCATCGTTTCAGATCTTTATTCTTTTTCTGACCGAGCGAAGTGATAAATGTTCGAAAATTGGCTCTGTTTTTCATATTTATGTTTTTGGTAAGATAAATAATATCATTGTATTTATTTTATGAGTTTTAAAGCAATTTTATTGTTAGAAGGCATTTAGTCCTCAATTAAAAGCAAAACATAACAGTCTGTGAATAACACTAATTCCTAATAGTAAATATTTGCACCGATAGATGTCACTACCTGTGTTGTCTAATATCAATAGATGACACTGGGATGCAGGCGATTTGCAGATCTAAAACTATTGTGACAGTACCACAGGCTGAAACTTTGCACGAAGCAACTAGTTCACTTAAAATATATTAATCACACGCAATATGTAGTGTGTAGATAATATTAAACTCAATCTTATTATTATTATTATTATTATTATTATTATTATTATTATTATTATTATTATTATTATTATTATTATTATTATTATTATTATTATTATTATTTTGTCACTGAACGTCAGATATTATGGTGAAATGAAATCCAATTAATTTTCTCTGGTAATGTAAACTAGAATGTTCTTTAAGAGTTGAATCTACTTGTCAGATGAGACTTGTTCATATTGTCTAGAATTTCAACTCGTATGTCATATTCTGTAGCTAAACTAAAACCGCATTTACGACAAAAAAAAAATCTTAACTTGTAATTGTTGTAGGAAATATTTTACAAATAGTTTACATACAATTCATTATTTTAAATTTTCTAATAATTAAATAATTGCTTGAGTTTCCATTTGAGCTTGTTCACAAGCTTATTCTCCCTCATTAACGTACAGGGATATTAATACAATCAATATTTGCTCAGTAACAGTATCACTATAACAACGTTACGATACTATAACAACGTTGGAATAAATATTTCCGTTTCCCCTTGAATTGGGGTAGTACAGAACATAAACATTTTCTCTGATGGAGAGCATATGCTATTATTGATTTGAATCTACGCAGTCTTAATTATTAATAATACTATGGATTGTTGAAACGGGCAAAAAGAATTTCTTCTTTTCTTTTTCCTTCTTTCTTTTATTTTTCTTTTAACTTGACGTTTACATTACCTTAGTTTTTCTCAGTTGTGATTCCAATCAACAATAGTAATGTTTTACCTTCTTTGAAAACACATGCTTTAATTTCAAATATCAAGTGACTATAGTTTATAAAGAAATTTTTAGTTTACGCAGATACCCACTGTCATTAACGCACCTGAACTCTATAGAGGACAGATGCTAGCTATATCTCGGGGACTTATCATCTTCGATTTGCCCTGGACAGAAATAAATACTAGCACAGTGCATGCGTGTTTTTCTGATGAATAATCGTTTTCAATAGCATGTCAATTTATAGGTATATTATCAATCTGTGCATAATTCTTTGCACATACACCAAGGAAACAGCACTCCGGAATACATTAATGCATTACTTAAAGCAAGAAAAGTGATGTGAAAGAATTTCCTAAAGTGACCCACATATTCATAATATGTACGGTAATTTTTCTTATGTTTAAATTGAGGCATTTTGTATGTATATACAAATTTATCTCAATGACTCATGTCTCAAAGGAAGCCATACTGTATATAACCAAGAAGTTCCAAGTGTAGGTTTATTTTCAATATGGGAGCTAATGAACCGATGTTATAGTTAGATTTATAAACCACTTTAATTGATTTAAAAAAAAGACTTTTATATATTCCCTTCCTTCTTTTATTTACTGAATCTAATACCTTTTAATAAAAATGTTTATGTGTGGCAAGGATGTTCTGCTCTTATAATAAAATCTTGAAGCCATACGTCACAGTTTCGCTACCCCTACTCTGCCCACTCCGCCCAATAAGATCGCAGTGTTTTGAGCCAACAAACATGGCAGAAACGAAAGTAACCAATCAGGTGATGGCAGAAACGAGAGTAACCAATCAGACGTGCCGATGCTCGGTTGTTTTCTGGCTTCATTGATTTATTAGGATCAAGATACATACTGGCAGATCCTCTATTTTATAACATCCTTACTGATGACTACCTATATTTTGTTCCCCTTTTTTCTTATTCTTTCGTAATGGCAATTGAGGTTTCATATTTTCAGGTGCATACCTGAGTTCCAGTATCCTACAGATATTACAGTCATCTATGTAAAAATTGATTCAAATGAGAAGTGATTATGTAGGATCGCGGATGAATAATCTAATTAGTTGGGGGATAGGAAAAATGAATTCTCATTGTTGACTAAGTTCAAATATTAAGGTTGTGTAAAACCATCTATAAACATATGCACCACAGTGTGTCAAAACCGAATATTTTCATGAAATTTATTTTATAAAATCACAAAAGGAAAGAATTGATACTCTATCCATCCTTTTTATTTAACTGATTTTTAAAACTCAATTCAAAAAGTATAATTGCAAAGCTTCAAAAAAAATATGCGCCATATAGTATCAAAATCGAACGTACTTTTCTTAAAACGAAAATTATTGTGGAACAACTTTTTAAATTGGGGAGAAAGTGCATAGACCATTTCATTTTTAGCAAACTTTAGCCTCAAGCTCTAGCAATGATTGCAATGCCCTAAAGAAATTATACACTATGTTTTGTCATAATCGAATAATTTTTAACGTAGTTTATAATACGAAAATGATCTAAATGCACATTTACACACCTGCAACATGGGATGAATGGATCACACTTGGTGGATTACAACCCGAAATAACAGGATCGTTTCTGCATGTTGAAATAACATACCAAGTTTCTTAAAAATCTAGTAAGTTCTTCGAGTGTTATAATGGAACAGACGGACGGACGGACGGACATACAAATGCCAATTGAGTCGAATCATATTATGGTTAGGCTTTCAACTTATTAATGCATAAGTATCATAAGTCTTATAGAACAATTATGTCTGTCCGTTCGTCTGTCTATACTTACCTATCTATCGTACCAGAGCAAAACGTTAAAATAAATCTATTTTTTGAAATGCATTCAGCATCTCAAGAATAGATTTCAACTCGTATGTTAACCTTCTATTCCAGCGGAAAGTAGTTAAAATTAACCATCCCTCTTTTATTTACGAATTCAGTACCGCAAGAATACGTTCCACTTCCAACTTTATAGTGCGATTGAAAGGTACACAATTCTATTACTTTATGTTTGAATATTTATCTTAATATAGCAAAATTAGTAAGTGACAGTTGGAACTGGCCTTTTTGATATGGATTTCAGTATTCCATCTTTGACCTTATCCCTGTATTACAACTGGAAGATATAAATCTACTACAACCAAGTTTCAATATTGCGAAAAGAATTTCACTTGCTTTAATATTTTGGATAAGTCAACAATTGGAAAATGCTAATATTACAATCAGTTAGAATAGTTTTTATTTTATTTTAATTGATCAGCGTGAAGTACTATAGATAATATACCGAATACAACTATCGAAATATTCGAACTGATAACTATTTTTTTAATTCGTGAGATTTAACTTGAGTCATCATGTTGTCTAGCAAATTACTTATAGAATTATTTGAAAATATTTAGTAAGTTTTCATCAAAGAGTAACAACACTACCTAATATGTATTTGACCAATCTCTTCCTGCTGATCTAGTGTCCACAGCGCACTGCATTAGTGAATGTAGACCCGAGTTTGATTCTCGGTGGTAAAGGGGCAGTAAACGCATTACGATGATTCAAATCCCACCTTAAACTGTAGGTCTATATCTTATATAGCCTGGGTGCTGGAAAAAAGGCACACTAAACCTTAGCAAACAAACGTGTGTGACACTGAATAATACATGTTATTCTTTCACTCTTTAAGATTTAACGGTATAGAAAATGCTAATTAATTTTGAATAAGTAACAACGAATAACAGTAATAAGAATAAATAGGAAAGTAAAACGAGACTCTCGGGACCTACAATAAAATGTACCATCTCGTCACTCACATGTAAAACTGATGAAAATCTTATCAAAAAACTAATTCACGATGGTGACTCTCTCAAACTCCAACGTAAATTTCGATTCCCGATAGGAAAACACGATCGAAAAGGTTTAACAGCTAATTTAGTCCACCTATCTTCATGAGGTTTCTCTTAGGTTTTCCTCATTCATACCAGGCAAATGTCGGGATGATACCTAACAAACAGATCCCATGCCGCTTCCTTCCGTCTCCATTTTTCTTCCTTCATCGGATAGTGTACTGACAGAGAAATCCCTCATTCAGGACGGGCTTAACGTTAAAAATACTGATAATACCCAGAAATATGTATAAATAATTAAAATAAAAATCCCAACTCGAACATTTGATCACAGCGTTGGGAGACAAGGACATTAACTACTAACATATAATCTTTTAGTTTCTATCCACGAAAACGAAATTTTAGAATTTAAAATAGTTATTATTTAAGAAAATTTACAACCCTGATCCTACATAATTAGAAGTGAGATATTTTCCTACATTTCGGTTTTGTTGTAATCCCTGTTTAATCTCTTTCATGATTCAACCTCTCTACATAATCTTTCATAATATTCCCGTTATACACTTCTTGGTAGCGGCCTTCAAAGACCAATACATCTTGGTGAAAGCGTTTGCTTGTTCTTTTGACAGGTGACTATGCTCCCGTGTTCTTCTTGAATTAACCAAGATGAGAGTGAAGGATATAGATTTTCAGGGACATTCTGCGGCCTACTTTGCCACAGTTTGCTAGAATCTCAACAAGTTCTATGTAATTTACAGCCTTGTAATTCTATAAGAATCCCCAAACTACTGCGATAAAATTGCATCATGGGAGGATGTGTCTGAAGTACCATGCCTGCATCATCTCTGATCAATTCGCAGGAGGTATCCACTTCCCTAGGGATCTTTCTTTGTATACAAAAAAGAGGCAGAACGTTAAAAAAAATAGGGACTGCTGTTTAGATGATCTAAGAAAAAGTGTCAACTGATCTTCAATTATCTTAGAAATATTTTGTCTTTCCAGAAGATAGGGAGCACATATTTTTTTCTGAAAATATATTAGATACATCCAGTGATGCCAATATTTTCTTAATTGGACAAAAACCTTAGTGTAAATACAGATCTTGTTGATTCGATTATATGGTTCAAAATCAATATAACAGAAAATTTTCCTTTGTCTTTTTCTGAAAGTAATTGAGAATTTCCATTTTTGCTGAGGTGTAATTTATTGAATAATTGATTGACGTGTTAATGGAGACGTCAGCTTTGAGGCTGTTTGTCCCTGTCACGACAAAGCCAATGACTAAAACTTCAAATTATAACCTCCTCCCCAAATTAAAAGTACAAGTATAACTTATAAAGAGTGTAAACTCAAAACAAACTCAAAGAAATACGGTAATAAAGTATCATAACAAAGATTACATGTAACTAAAATAGGGATCACGCGAACCTTAAAAGTATGAATGAAAGAGGAATATATATCACAGGAAAAATTACTGAAAGAATATCAATTAATAAAAAGTCACTTGAAAGCTAGAAAGAAAAGACTCAGAGAACAGTAAATATTTTAATTCCATCAAATGTGAAAATTCCAGGGCTAAAAATCTGACAAATATTAGGCAGTCCCGAATTTATTCTGAAGTCTGAGTATCCGAGGATTCCATAAAATCCTATTATATAAGACAAAAAGTATAGAACAACCTGGGTGCACAAATGCTTCCTTTCGGAGTTATAGGCTGCCGAGAACATGAAAAAATGAATTTTAAGGTCCATAGCTTCAAAGTTAGTGGACCTACGTAGTCGGGTCAAGACTTCACTTAGGAACTAATATGTGCATTATCCAAACATACATGTGTCAGAATCCTAAGGTACTCACGCAACATTTTTTATAGTGGGAGTTTGGCTACGGGCATATAATTTGAAGTGTTAACAAACTCCCTCTATAAAAATTGTTGGAGAAGTATCGCAGGATTCTGCAACATGAGTATTTGGATAGATCAGATACTGGTTCCTAAGTAGAGTCTTGACCCGACTATGGTAGGTTCTATAATATTGGAGCTCTAGACCCTTAAAGTTAATTTTTTTCATATATATTGTCTGTAATCGGCATCGCAATAAACTTCTCTTTGGAATGACAATTTAAACTACAGTTGTGTTGCGCACAAAGAATCGTAAGTTTAAAAAGTACTGAATTGAAAAGTTCTTATGGTTTACATATAAATTGTTTCTTTTACTTTTCCTCCACCAACCAATATATACGCTTGAATTGAAAGCTTTAATTGTTTACATATAATGTTTTATTTAATTTTCCTCTATCAACCACTTGGATTAGAAAGCTCTAATTGTTTATATTTAACTTTCTCTTTTAATTTTCCTCCTCGAACCAATATACGCTTTAATTATAAGCTTTAATTGTTTACATTTTCTTTTAGTTTTCCTCCACCAACCAATATACGCTTGAATTGAAAGCTCTTACTAATTCACTTTCTTTGTTTTAATTGTCCTTCACCAACCAATATACACTTACACAAATATTAATTCACAAATCTAAATAGGGGCACAGCCTTTGTCCTTACTAAAATTATTAAATTGAAACAGTACAGTTTTTAATTTTCAATTAAATCATCACAACAGTTTTAAATCAATAAAGTTTATGGACGTTAGCGACATCTATTGACGTCAAGGCAAGCAGGCACTGTAGGTAACGACACCAATTAGCGTGACTTAAGTACTATTAGATATTAGCAAATAAATTCCTAAATACTTAACACAGAATAATTGAGAAGTTTCACATTTTATAATTAGCATACTCGGTTTTTGACCAGTACCAATTAAGATGATTGGGAAACACTTGTGGCTATGTAATCATTGCCGGAATTTATTGAAATTCCGGAACCCACTTCCTAAAGCTAACTCTCATAAAACAATTAGACAAATAATAATAAGTTATAACAATTATTTTTCAAGAATTTGAGGACTTTAAAGGAAAATTATTCGGTAGGCGTCAATGGGAAATAAAACATATTAGCCATAAACTATTTCTTTCTCTTTTTTCCATTTATAATCTGTAACTCCCATTGCAACAACTAGTTTGAAATTACTAGTCTTCAAACAAAATGTTAAATTTATGCAACTGTCCCAAATAACATACAAGTGTGTAAATTGTGCTGAAAAATTAAAAGAAGAATAAGAGAAGAGAATATATGCAGTGAATTTTACAAATTAGTTTATTTATATCAATGTCATGCGCCAAGAAGTGTTAACCTCCTTCAACAAGATATCATGAAGAAATAAACGTATATCATATTAAGATGTGTAAGTGATAGTTACACCAGCGGCACAAATCTGTCTTCAACATTGGGGGAGGGGGGACGGGAAAGACCGTTTCCATAACATTTTTCTTTTCTTTTCTTTTAGGCGATATTCAAAATATCTATGAAGTTGTAAAACAATTCTGTGGAGGATCAGGGGAGCAGAGTTGTTTTCAACATTGAGAGAACAGGCAGATTTGAGACTTATTCTGGGAGGACATCGATTTCATCTCACTTTCCTGTGTGGCAATCGGACACAAATCATCACATTTCTCCTCCAAAAACACATTTCAAATCGGATTATTGGGGGGACAGTCCGCGCAGTTCTAAGATTGGAGAGGACATGTCCCCCTCGTCCCCCCGGGATTTGCGCCAATGCTGTACAGCTACAAATATTCTGTGAAGATATGAATTTGGCAGCTTCAAATCTTTTAATGAAATTCTGTGTACACCAGTTATTAATACGCAAAACTAGGAAAATAACTATGAGATATAAGAATGGTGCTACATTTCCTTTAAAAATTTTAAATAGATCGAGGATACACAGTGATACTATCTAAATGTACTTAATCGCAGTAATATTGCACATAGTTGGCTTCTGCAAGTTAATTCCTATCCAATTGAATCATAATTACTCAATTGATGTAACGGACCAACTTAATTTCTTCTTTTGTTCCGTTTCAGAAAAATAAATAAACTCTGACATCTTTTTTAGTAGCTCCGTTAACGAAGAACTGTTAAATTTAATGTTTGTTGTCAGGGGCTGTCAGAGTTTGCTTATATGAAGAAAGGGCATAAGATGGCATTATACTTAAGATCTTATTGAATCGAAAATATCTAAATTACTTTTGAACAATCTTCCTTTTATTAACCATTTTAAAAACAAACTCATTAATACGTGTACTTTAATACTTGTAAAGTACTGAATGCTTTAGTACGTTACGTAATAATACGCTTTATAAAATTTTGCTTTGTAAGTATAGAAGAAGAAGTAATATTAGAAGTACAATGAAATATGTAGAGAATAATAATGTATAGTTGAACGTAAATCTGTGTAGAACCTTTATCCTCTGATTTTTTCAAAAGTGTTGTATTCTAGCTATTCTTTTTGTATTTAAGAAGTTGATTCGGCTTGTGTATAGCCCGCTCCTCCCAGTTCTTTGTCACCGGAACTGGAAGTCACTACTACTACTACTCTGCTGCTACTGCTACTACTACTACTACTACTACTACTACTACAATTACTACTACTGCTACTACTACTACTACTACTACTACTACTACTGCTGCTACTACTACTACTACTACCGGTACTACTACTACTACTACTGCTGCTGCTGCTACTACTACTACTACTACTACTACTACTTATAACGAGAACAGAACCCAACCTACCCCTGCGGGGCTTCTAACCCATTCCTACTACTAGTACTACTATTAGGCTACTATTAGTAGCAATAGTTGCTACTAAGTGCTACTACTACTGCTACCGCTACTACTACTACTACTAATACTACCGCTACTACTACTACTACTACTACTTATATTAAAATTTCCTTACCACAAGATTTACATCCTAAATCTTTATAACAAGCGATTCCGATTCATTATGAACTAATATGAATCGTCAGAATCACTATTATTCATTTAAAATCACTAGGGGGAGCGGGCGATACTCAATCCGTTGATTCGGTTACAGAATATATAATTTACTAACTACAAAAAGAAATCATTAATATTTTTACAACGAATAAATAGTTAAGGATCTCCAGCCGCTGAAAACTCACCACACCACGTCTATTACTCTCTGAGGATTGAGTATTTCCCCAGTGATTTTTTAACGAATCATAGTGAGTCTAACCATTGATATTAGTTCAAAATGAATCGGAATAAAGATTTACGATGCAAATCTTGTGGTAAGTAAGTTTTAGTATAAGTAGTAGTAGTAGCAGTAGTAGTAGTAGTAGTAGTAGAAGAAGAAGAAGAAGAAGAAGTAGTGCTAGTTAGTAGGGGTCTTTATTCCGAAGTTGGGCGTCCGCTTTCGCCACGTTTTTTCGCTGTGCTCATTAATCCGTGCTCTTCACAAACTTTTAAAAGATTTTGCTCGTTATCAACGTATTGCTTCATAAATGTTAAAACTGTTAGTTCATTGCCCTTGTA
Source organism: Thermobia domestica (assembly GCF_964235325.1). Classification (NCBI taxonomy): domain Eukaryota; kingdom Metazoa; phylum Arthropoda; class Insecta; order Zygentoma; family Lepismatidae; genus Thermobia; species Thermobia domestica. The sequence goes on from NC_137464.1 coordinate 186,948,715, forward strand.
CATTCGCCATGTTAATAACATAAATGCTCGTTTCTTTCCCACAATGCAACTGTTCGGTTACCTTGCGCCAAGTAGTTCTCTCCGCTCGTCGTATAGTCCATGTTTATAACAGCTTATATATAAAACAAATAAACAGATTTTTCGAAACTTTTATGTATCATCAAGCACACAAACGATCAAATTATCCATATCTTTCCTGTAAATTTAAAAAATTTTGCCGGAAACGGACGCCCAACTTTGGAACTTAACCCGTTAGTAGTACTAATAGTAGGAACAAGTTAGAAGCCCCGCAGGGGTTGGTTGGGTTCTGTTCTCGATATAAGTAGTAGTAGTAGTAGCAGTAATAGGAGTAGTAATAGTACTGGTAGTAGTAATAGTAATAGTAATAGTAGTAGTAGTAGCAGTAGTAGTAGTAGTAGTAGTAGTGACTCTTCCAGTTCCGGGGATAAAGAACTGGAGGGAGCGGGCTATACACAAGCCCTGTCCTAGTTCAGAAATATGTTGGACACAAAATAGGCTATATGCAAGTGCTAATTACTTACTCCGAGATAACTATGTTTGATGACGTTATTGTATCTTAAATGCTTAGTTGTATTTATCAGTTCTGAACAGTAGGATATCTGTTGTTTCAATTTACTAAGGTTGATGTTGTTTTGGTATTAGTCATGGTGATGCTTATATTGGAGGGACGCATTCAGATATCGTATTTTCCAGCCTGCAGCCGACTATCGTTATGATGAATCTGATGCGAAGTTCCCTAGTTAAAATTATGTCTGTGACTCAAAGGGTGAACGTTTACCTGGGGTGACAATGGTAATTGAAGTGCCTACCTTCATTGAGCCCTTGGCATGTTGATTAGCTACCTCATCCACTGAGAAATTCACCGGAGATCCAGCTCCCTGTAAGAATTCTCAGATTACAGTATACCACCTACATACAAGGAACCACAATCATGGATCTGGAAAGCATGATAGCGACATCTTAAACTAAAATTGAACTTGAAGTTTAGGTCATCGTCGTCTTTGGTCTGGTTGACTGCTGCACCTGGCTGGACTGTGATAGAGAGGTGTGGCTGTAGCATTGTCTTAGAAATAATGTTTCTAACACTTAGAAAACACTAATAATATATATTTCTAACTCTTGTTTCGACATTTCTTGAGCAGACAGTTCTACCAACTTTGACACATTTATATACAGTATATATATATATATATATATATATATATATATATATATATATATATATATATATATATATATATATATATATATATATATATATATATATACTGTATATAAATTCAGGCTATATTTTCTTTTAGCAGAGCATATACTAAATGAGGAACTCCATTACTACTTCCAGATTGAATTAAGGAGGACTCGGTATAAATACAGGATGGATGTATGACGTAAAAATTACAATGTATAAAACACGAACCAACTTGTGCTAGGTGGCTGCTAAAAGCACGAATGCTATCTAACCGAGTCAGGACAGGAGCGTAGCAGAGGGGACCGAACGGCAGTGAGAGGGTGCGTCCGTAGAGAGCATCAGCGACGGAGAATATACGTATAAACGAGGATACTGGGAGAACACCCTTACATATAGAATACTTTCACTATCACACAAAATTCATTTCAATATCCTGTGCACTGACAGTAATTAGTTGTATTCACACTCTCATTCCTGCACGGAAAATGTTTCACATCTTATTTTGTCTATTAATTTTCTATTTGGTAGAACCATCTGCTCGAGTGAACCCCTTGTTTTATAAAGCCTGTATTGTTTTCATCCTTCATTTGATTGTTTTTAACAAAGCAATCATAAAGACGATAACTACAAAACTCATTAGATCTTGACCGAACTTAACACTTAAGTAGACCTTTGACAAGCTTAGTAGGTTCGTGAAATATTTTTTCTGAGGAGTTTTTTTCTTTTATGGACCGTCAAAATTGATTTGGACTTAGATGTTTCAAGAAAGAAAGAAAAAACTAATTGTTATTGTGTATTTATAATGAAGATTTACTAAAAGTCAATCAAGAGTGATTTGTTTCTACAGTCGGGCAACGACTTCTATATTGAATATTTTGCTTTTATTTCAGCCTCTCTCCAATTTATCCACTAAAGCTATTCTACCTCTGCTGTACTTGCTTAATGATTCCACATTTGTATCCAGTGCCGGTTTTATGTATAAACTAAACAAGCTATAACTTAGGGCCTCACGCTCTTGGCGGCCTCAAAAATTAAATGAAAAAATTAAATGCACATTTCCAAAACATAAAAAAAGCAATAAATAAAGTAAAATCTACATATAGTAACAGTGGTTCGTTAGAGTAGGCCCTTATGTAAGTGATGGGGTCACTTCTGCTAGCTTGCTTCTTAAAATATCACTAGTTTCTTCATTTTTTAAATATAGGGTCTTACGTTCATCTGGACACATAAAGATGGCCCATTATCTTTAGTAGCCTTGGGCCCTACCCTACCAAACCTAAATCCAGCTCTGTATCTATCTTACTTAAATGAGCCAGGATCTACTACCTTTGTGTAAAAACACTTATCACTAAGAATTGTAAAGTATTGCTTCGGAGTCAACACTCAGAGTAGAGTCTGTACATCAGGGATGCAGATAAGCAACACAATTTTACTATCCCAAGAAGCAAGCTACTAGCCCACATCCAACAATAGAAATCATTTACTTACCTTCGGTATGATATTAAATACTCGCCTGCACTACTGAACCACTCGCCCCGGGCGAGTGGTTATTTACATCCGTGCAGTACATACTTCTAACACAAAGCAGACATAATTCATGAATTCCGAATCTGGCGACAAATAATATTGCGCAATTGAAATATTTGTTCAAACTTGTTTATTTGAAATTTTTCGTTGGCCTTTACTTTTCTTTAACTTGCAATTTAGCATTTTTAAATACAATGTTATACTGACATTGTTTCTTCCAGAAAGATAATGATAAAACATTACGCTTCTCTTCCGTATGCATTACGTGCAGATATAATCATATGAATACAACACATAATAAACTAGCAGAATATCTGTTCTTTGCACGGGGAGAATACGTTTCATTTTGGACATAAAGAACAATGGAGACTGAGTTTGGCCGGAGGTGTTACTGTTCGTTTCAGTGACCCCAAAAACTATGGATTCGACACTAATATCATTCATTTTCGATAATTTTTAGGTATGTACCCCTCCCCCTCCCTAATTTGAACCGTCAAAGTGAATTGATAGAAACCATTCCAGACCCAAACCTCATCTATGTTAAAAATTTGATCGAGATTGGTCGGTTGGTTCAAGACATTAAGAATCACATACATCGTCAATCAATTTTATATATTAGATATGTAGTATTCTGTACACATTAATTATTATAGAACAAACCTTTCACAAGGTGGCAAAATTATTGAATGAAAGTTGACAAATGAATATTTACCAAATCATCATTTAGAATTTCACAATTAATGGACAAAAATGAACATAAATATGACGTTGCTGTTTTATTTTTTTAATTTGTACTTTTATAATTACGAAGTTATATATGAACTCTCAAAGTCAATCTGTATCAACATGGTTAGATCACAAAAGTAGCCTTATATCTTGCATAATTTTAGAACATGACTACAGATCACCTATACCAACCAAATGGAACCACTTCTACGTATAAGAAACTGAACTCCTTTCTCTATACTTCAGTTTTAATTAACAAATCGACATACATTCATACATAATATCCATTCACATATGATTTTCAACAATCGCATTTATTATATTACCAAACTGTGATCATATAAATATTATAATCTTTCATCTAATAATCTGGAGAATCCGCATCAAACATTATAGCCTATGTAGCAATTATCAACCACAAGTTACATATACCTGACAACAAGGTATTACAATTAATATATCCCATTTCACCTACGCAACAGTTACCACGCTTGTAACAAGATCTGTTAATTTGAACCATCAGCTAAACATCAAGATTAATGGATAATGATTTCAATCCTAGACCTCTCATATTTCTACATAGTCTATTTTTATGCTTATCCCTGATGTGCGTTAGAATTTACAACGTTTTCTCGCATAAAGTACATTTATCAAATATAAAACTCGTTTCCTGTGGTTACATTTTACTCGTTTTTTTAAAAAATTAAATACAGAACGAAACGAAATAACACAGAGCTCTTCTAGCAGAAATAGATACGTACTCCAGGACGAAATTCGTTTCCTGTGGTTACATTTTACTTGATTCTTTGTTATTAAATACAGAACGAAACAAAATAACACAGAGCTCTTCTAGCAGAAATAGATATATACTCCAGGACGAAATTCGTTCCCTGTGATTACATTTTACTTGATTCTTTGTAATTAAATACAGAACGAAACGAAATAACACAGAGCTCTTCTAGCAGAAACAGATACATACGAGACATCAGTCACAATTTTATTTCGAGACGAGACAACCATAATTCTTGTTTTGTAAGCAACCGTAGTCATTAAATATATTTGTAACCGTTCTCGTAACCATTTCCTTTCTATCCTCTTTTAGTATAACAATACTGATACTATATGTGCTACATATTCGTTTTGCAATCTACGGATGGTGGGTTCCTTTTCGGAGTTATAGGTACCCGCTCGATTTTTTTTCAATACATAGAATGTGAATATATATCACTCATTAACATAAATTTTAGAAATCCTACTCATAAGGATAGTGAGAGGAAAATGATAATACCCTCTATTATATCCCGAACATAAGGAGTTTCAATCGTAACCCTTTCAAAATTAGATTTAGAGTACAGATGTGTGTAGGTCGCTCTTGAGTACATTCAATGATGAACACATTCCACTGCGCCTTTGTATTGAGCTTTCTGTCGTCTTGTCTCCGGTGTTGTATATTGAGACTTCTTGTTAGGTAAAATAAGGTCTTTCTAGATCTAACTTCAATTTAACATGACCAAATTCTATTTATCTATTACGCATGATCTGTAGTATCTGCACAAAATTAAGAATTTGAAAGTTATTTGTGATTCCGTAGAGAAATTGAAGATTTAAAGCTATGTTATTATCTTAATAATATTTTTTCGATTACATCGTATTGTAATGGAAATGATGCTTTTTGTAGGCACCATATTTATACGAGGAACGTTCAAGTTATAACCGGAATTTCATTTTTCTGTTACATAAAGAAGATAACATGCGAATTAATTACTGTTCTTTTTTAAAGTACTCCCCATGTACATGCCCACACTTATCTTATCGCTGTGAAGGTGTCCGTATACCTCGATATAGGATTCTTTGGGACCATATTTCAGCCATTTCTGTACACACGTTTTGACTTCATCGTCTGTGTGGAATATTTGTCTTGTGAAGTGCTCCATGAAGAAACCAAAAAGATGGAAGTCGCAAGGCGATAGATGGAGGCTATACAGGAGATTGTCTAGGATCTTCCAATCAACTGTTATGATAGCTATGAAATTGTCGTGACTGTGTGAGGACAAGCGTTATCATGCAGGATGATGACGCCATCCTTCACTGTCTGTGTCTGTTTTCCTCTGAAAGTCTCTTTACTTTGGTCCGGAGGAGGTTGCTGTAGTACTCCGCATTGGTTGTGGCCCCGCATGCCAGGAAATCAGTGCATATTACACCATCTCTGTCCCAGAACACCGTCAGCAATACTGTGCCGGCGGACGCTTGTGCCTTGATTTTTTTTTGGAAGCAGCAAATTTGGATGCTTCCACTCCATGCTGGAGAGCTTTGACTCCGAGTACAATAATGCACCCAGTTCTCATCGCAGGTGATTACCTTTGCAAGGAAACTCCACCCATCTCTCTGAAATCTCTGCAGATGCTGAGACAGGATGTTTTCCTACATTGCTTCTAATAGAACGTTAGGATCTTGGGGACACATCCACCCGTGATTTCCCAGAGGTGCAGGTATTAGTGCATTCCCACGTTAATGTTTGTCCAACCAAATCTCCCACATTGATGTATCGATTACTTAGAATAAGGTGCTCCAGCCGACGAATGTCAGTTTCGTTGAGTGCAGTAGCTCGACGTGGAGTAAGGGCCGTGTTGAAAACGGATTATCTTCTGCCTTGAATTTTGAACACCACTTGTACACTTGCGACTGAGAGAGAGTTGCTTCGCCGTATTGCGCAATTAATCTTCTGAAGATTTGAGCAGGTTTCATGTCTTCCTTCAGGAGGAATATTATGACGTGGCGCTGCTCCACTGGGACTATGAGCTCCGCACTGCCAGCCTTGTTGTTATCGTCCATCCTACTCTCAGAGGCTCTATCTCCTCAATGGCACGTTATCGCAAAAAAAGTGCCAGGACTATCCTATCACAGGATGGGACACAGACGCTAAGCTCCACACAACAAAATCAGTGAAATGCTGTTATAAATCGAACGTTACTCGTAGTTCCATACAGCTAGAAATCTGAAAGAAATTTCTGGTTTTATATTTTACAGATACGTATGCTTTGTAGGCTAAAGGAAACGGATGGTTAATAAAAGAAAACGAGAATGTAGAATGGTGGAATGAAGAATTGGTGGAATGAGAATGTAAAAAAATGGAAGACCTTTTCCGTAAACTCACAATGTTTTGTATGGAACCAGGAACTTCTCACACGAAAAGTGATCGCTCTACCATGGAACGACTGTGTCCACCAACCAGAATTTGGCTTGGTGAAATTACATCATTTCATTAGGATGAAAATATACTGAAACTAGTCCGTTGAAATTGACATAATCACTTGGCCTAATGATAAATTGAAGGCAATGTGACGTCAAAATTTAATTCGTAAGACAAATACATAGGGAAATAAGTTTATTATGAATTCATGAAGTGTTATATGTTCCATTACTAATTAACTTCGTAACGTGAAAATTTCCAATTTGTTCCAAACGAAGGTGGGATGTAAAAGGAAACAAAAAAAAAAAAAAAAGCGAAATAGGTTGTCGGAGTTAACACTACTAACTCCTCTCTAATCTCGACGGTAAAAAGAAAGAAAAAAAAGTCACATGCGACGGCTTTATAGCTGTTTGTCCCAAGTGATATGAACATGTGTGTTTTCTGAGAGTAGTCTTTATGGGTTTTCCCACCTCATTTCAGCAGCAAACATATAAAACCTAATTTCGGCCGTCGTTCTATTTCACCCTGTTTTATCCAGTTTTCGCTAATCAAATAACGAAAGCAGGCATTTTCGAACACATAGACATCTATATAACGGCCAATTGTGAAGCTAATCTCTCGCAACTGAGTATTCGAAAGATTATAGATCATTGTTTCTTACCAGTTAATTTTATTCATTGTGTTTCCTGGTCTGCGAATATGAACGCATAATAATAATAATAATAATAATAATAATAATAATAATAATAATAATAATAATAATAATAATAATAATAATAATAATAATAATAAACTGGATTATTTTTTGAAACAGTAGGATTTATGATGGCCATCCAGGACCGAGTGGTATCAGCCGAAACTAAGCAAGAAATACCGATGAAAATGCAGAAAATGCGAAGATACATCAGAAACAATTGAACACATCACAGGCTCATGCCGTACAATGACTCTCACAGACTATCTAAAAATATACAACAATGTTGCAAAAAGCACCAGTGTTTGACATATAACATGCAAGTAATGATTTGTACTAAGCCATACTAGAAATACCAGTCTAGTCCAGTACTTGAAAATGATAAATAAAAACTCTACTCCGTTCGACAAATCAGAAGGGATGTAACCTACCTGCAAACAAATCCGTCATTACTATTATCAATAAAATGGACCAAGAAGTAACTCTCATAGATATAAGAAACAATTGACTCATAATATACGAAAATAAGCAAATATAAAAGATCTGGCAGACAAAAAGTTATGGAAATGTTAGAAAGCTACAGTAAGACCAATCATTATTATCTCAGCAATAGTGATTGTCCCTAAAAGTCCTGTGACACAACTTGAGCAGATAAACACAAAACGTCTTCTAACAAACCTACAAAAATCAGGAATACCTACTAGACACCTCTCACGTGGTCAGGAAGTTCTTTAAAGAAGAACTCTTCAAATAATCTGCACTTGCCGAAGACGGCCGTCAGATTATTAAGGTGCATCACTAGGTGTTGTCGGTGCTATGCTAAATACTGCTTGAATAGTGCGGCGTTGCCAGGTAGTGTCGAATCTTTACTGGTGCCAGATAATAAAGGAAGTAATCATGGAATCTGCTTGGATACTTACTGGAGAAAATAGTTTTCAACTCTTACCGCAATTCACAGCTAAGTTCCGCTTCTCGAACTGCAACGCTAGTACCCAGGAATTAAACGTACGAAGTTGGCAACAACGCATTATGGCGTTCTACGCAAGTTTCTTCTCAAAATCTATTTCCTTAAATGTAAATTAATATTTAAATAAAATATGAAACATAACATGAAAAACGATCAAACAATATATCTATTTCGTAACAAGATTGTTACTTTAAAATACTTTACACATACAAATAAACATTTCATAAAACGGAGCACTTCTAGTAAAATCTAACAGCAAGTGCCATCTTCTGTGCTCATTGTAAAACGAAACAAATATTTTATTTTATTTGTTACCTTTTTCGATATCACAAGACACAACCAAATGAAGCAGTGTCTTGTATTGTAGCTGAAACAAAACTTTATCATATAGTACAATATTTATAATGTGTAACGTTTTATTGCGCAGTAGTTAAGGAAATGAGCTAAAATATGTACTGACTTCCGGGTGGTGATCCACCTTAAGCTGAACCGGTTTAAACCGAGATAAAGCAGTAATAATAATAATAATAATAATAATAATAATAATAATAATAATAATAATAATAATAATAATAATAATAATAATTTCAAACTCTAAAAACGTCATATTATCAGTATCCAGTAAAATACAGAGGGAAATTAAGTTTCTAGAATTGTACGACTCATTAAAGCCGCCGTAATTTCTTATTAATTACCATACATCCTATTATTATTATTATTATTATTATTATTATTATTATTATTATTATTATTATTATTATTATTATTATTATTATTATTATTATTATTATTATTATTATTATAAGCAATAAGATCACGCAAGAGGGACTTATACTGTTATAAAATAAGTATATACGTCCACACGATAACTTTTGAACGAAAGCGATGTTTTGAAATGTTTTTATATTTTATTTTTGCATTAGACAGTTGGACGATTACCTCGGCCAGTTCCGTTAATTGAGCCAATATATTAACATTTTAATGGGTAACGGTGACTTAACACCTATTCGTTAATCCGCACACGATAACTCTAAACAAATGCGTTTTCTTTTTCTCTTTTTGACATTTGATAGCTAGAGTGATGATTTCAACTGACTTCGTGTATGGAGTCAATCCGTTAATTATCTTAACGGATAATGGTGATTTACGTCCGTCCGTTAGTCCACACAATAACTCGAACGAATGCGAATTTTAAAATTATTATTATTATTATTATTATTATTATTATTATTATTATTATTATTATTATTATTATTATTCAATATATAGCTAGAGCGATTATCTCTGCCGAATTCGTTACAATCTTCACCGTAGCTATACATATACCTTTTTCTTAACTTTTAAGCAATGGTAATAGAAGTTACACATCTCTCCTTTAGATGGCAGTAAATATGCTACAGTGGTTGACATCTATCGGACGAAATTGAAACTTCCAGTATGTGACTCCTTCTAATGTCTACCATTGTGTTATCATTAATATTATTATTAGTGACTGAATTTTAGGCATCAAATCAAGGGAAATAGGCAGGCAAATAAGCATAATATAGTCCAGGAAATAGACAGTAAAAGAGGCACTAAAAAGCTCGAAGTAATGAACAAGAAACATTTAATGCCATATATTACGCGCTACCCCTATGCAACTATTTTAAGTTGGTCACAAGGAAGTAGGTGAGGTTAGATTTACATCGAAGTTAAATTTGCCTGAGTGTGACGTATTATCATGGAGGTCAAGATGGAACAAAACGAAAACTGCTGAACTTTTATCCCCCTTAGCTCGCTAACGCTCGCTCAGCCATATTTCGTTTATAAGGGCTATCAGAAATGTCTAGGTAGATGGTGGAAAAAGCATAATTTATGGATTATATATTACATATAAGGGAAAATGAATATTATTTTCATCTTATTTTAAAAATAGTGTTACAAAAATTTAAAACATTATAACAAAAACTTTCCTTGGGCCGGGTTTGAACCCACGCCAAAAGCAATTTTAATTACTACCATGCTCGGCTACGAGAGCCGACAGAAACTGGTGTTAGATTTCTGCCATCTAGGTATGTATGCTACATGGCCAGAAACAGATAACTTCAACCAATCAGAACCGTGTATTTAGCTCGTATGGCTAGGATCAAGTGTGATTAAAATATATGCATGCAGAAACTAAACTTAAAGGACGAAGAGTGTTAAAACAATCTAGAAAAATTTGATCCTTGCCTTAAGGAATCATGTGTTAAAGAAAAAGAGTAACATAATATGTTCGTTTATTGTAACAAATGCACTATTTACATTTTATAACTTCAAGGAATTCAAAACCCTTCTGTACTTTTACAAAAAGTTGAAAACTTTAACTCGACAGTTAGACTAAGCATACTCCAATATTAGTATTGCCGAAGGAACGTATAATCTGTAACTGTGCCAATAATTAATACTAGCAAACCCGCAATTGTTGTCTGAATGATTGAATATGATACAAAATTAAAAATATGTATGGCTAGCAAAGTAGTTTTAATAACACCTTAATAATATCTTTAATTAAGAATTTCTCGATAATTACTCGAATTTATGACTTCCTCGAATCTAAGACTCGCCCCGATTTCGCTGGGTAAAGCACTCTTTGATATTGGTCATTTTCAGTTATTTTTATATATCCCTCTGCTCTCCCCATGTTGAGGGGCACGGCATGATAAAAATTATCATAGACCCGAATGTCATGTATGTTGAAAATTTGATCGAGATCGGTTGGGTGGTTCAAGAGTTAAGTTCGATTTATTTTTATATGTTAATCTCCCCTCCCCCTCGTTCTCCCCTAGGTTCTACCGTCAAAGTATATATATATATATAATGTTTCAGGTTCGAACGTTATCTATGTTGAAAATTTGATCGAAATTGATCAGGTGGTGCAAGAGCTGTTAAGTTTTATTTAATGTTATATATATATCTTTCCCCTCCCCTCCTCCCACCCTAAGTTCTACCGTCAAAGGGATATGACAAAACCACCCCAGGTCAAAACCTCATCTATGTTGATAATGTGATTAAGATCGGTTCGGTGGTTTAAGCGTGATGAAGTCACAAAGACCATCACTTTTATTTTTATTTTTTACATATATGTCCCCCATTCCCCTCCCCTACATTGTACCGTCAAAAAAATATGATGAAAACGTCCCAGGTCAGAACCTTATCTATGTTGAAAATTTGATTGAGATTGGTCGTTTGGTTCAAGAGTTATTAAGTTCTATTTATTTTTATTTTTTTTAATAATTACTCCTCCTCCCCTTCCCCTAAATTCTACCGTCAAAACGAATAGCTAAAACACTCCCAGGCAAGAACTGCATCTGCGTCAAAAATTTGATCAAGATCGGTCGGGTGGTTCAAGAGATTAAGGGTCACAAACACAGTCACTTTCAATTGGATCTGAAGTTTTTTGTTCACAGACACCGCTATTAATATAAAGATTATCTTACATTCACAACTATAAAAGCTAGTCCTTCATGACAGTACGTTCCTAAGCTCTGAGTTGGGGTTACGTGACCTTACAAAACCAAATATCAATATAAAATTACTCCAGAGATATTTATTATATTATAATTCCAATTTATATGAGAGTCTTCATTGCTAATTATGACCCAGCTAATCCTCAGGTAATCATATTAACATAATTAGAGATAGTGATTACAATGCATGAGAGAACATAAGAGACTCCTATATTACCTAATCCATCTTGATTTGATCGCAATCCAACATGATTTGTTTCCATATACTCTATCCTAGCAACATATATTCAATGTAGAGTCATTTGCCTATATTCCGTAACGTTGCATGTCCATAGGTACTTAGTCTCATTCTCAGCACAAAACAACCTGAGAAAATAAACCCCTGATCATATGAACTTATTAAACACAATATCTTTTAATCACTCTATATAAAAGAGGTCCTGACTGACTGATCAATTACAGAAGCCAATTTAGACTTGGCATTGAATTTATGATAATGTAATACAAAGAAAGGATTTCTAAAAATTCGACAAAGAAAAGGGGAAATAGGGCTGACAAGTAAAATGTTCATATCTCCAAATCTATGAAGAGTAGAGACAAAATTTGATATATGGACATACCATTTAAAATAATTATACACGAGCTTTACAGTTATTTTGATATTTTGTCTTGAAGGGGAGAGAATTTTGATTTCATTCGATTTTCAGTTTAGCGTTCCTTCCAGCAGCGACGTTATATGAGACTTTGACCTACAGCTTAATTGGGATCGGAACCACATGAGTTCTAGCCGGGAATCAAACTCGGGTCTCCCACACAAAAGGGAAGAGAAAAGGAGAGAAGATAAATGGTGGGACTACAATTGTTAAAATAAGATGATCATATCTCGAAATCTCTTAAGGTGAGAGAAACGTTAGAAGTATGAAATAGTACCATAAGCATACTTTTGTCGTACAAAGAACGAGAGCAAAGGCGAAACTATAAGGTGCCAGGATCTGAGGGGGGGGGGGGCAAGTTCCCACTTAGCTGAAGGTTAGTTTAATGTATTTTGCCAGTTTGTCACGATGACTTATTAATCTCAATCCTACAGAACATTTGACAATTATGTATTTAATCACACAACACTTAAAAAAAAAAATTAGGATTTAGATTTCTGGGCTTCTTCATTTATGGCCACTTAGCCCGTCACGCATGAGGGGCTTGTCCCTCGGCGAGCACACTATCCAGGGAAAGGGAAGGAAGGAAAAAGCCTGGGACTTATAAGTTAAGTACCGCCCCGGCATTTGCCTGGTATGAAAAATCTCACACAGGATGGCTGGATGAAAAAGTTTTCTTTACACGTTTTCAACCGAGTGCCCCCACTGCGATTCGAACCCGGGACCGCTTGGCGAGAGCGTTAGCGAGTATGCTACGTGGGACCATACTATTACCAGGGATGTGCTCGGGGGGGGGGGGGGTGAGCACATTTAAATCAGGAAAGAATATGAAAATCGAATTTACTTTGCATATTTTCTTTTCTATGCAACTTGTTCTTTTCGTGTTAGTCGCAACAATTTGCTCACACTTCTTTCGGTAAGAGTTTGACCACGACCTCAGCCTTATTCCACAATTAAACACTGCAAATTTTGCGAAGTGTAATAAAGTTTCAAAGTTCCATCGCTATTCTTGAAGAACTTTTAAATTAGACGCTATGCGACCGCAAAGTTGCCAAATCTTTGCATGGTGACAATTGTACGTTGAAGCGTGAAGTTTGGTGCTATTAACAAGGTGATCATTTGTTTGTCTTTTGAGTGATTGAAATATAAGATATGTGAAAAAGTTGTTTTGGTTTAATAAAGCATATCTTACAGGGCGGCTCTATAATGTAGTCACAAAGCCATGTGCGTTCCCAATTTACGCGAAGAAACACATATTAGAATCAAACAAACGATTATGGATATTTATTTCTGTTTACGAATGAGGAAATATGGGCTTTAAATTTAGTTACTTTAATATGAAGTTTGGAACCCTGATTGATGTTCATGATAAATATGGCAACATAGTGGTCACAATACTTGACGTTACCTTTTGTTCACGTGTTCTTGCTTAACTCTTCCTAGCGAACGTTGTTGTCACAAACCAGCCCTTTAAACGCCTAATCTTACATACAATTTTCATAATTGAGAAAATTTTCTTTTCGTACTTCCTTGCCGCAAATGGGAGAGATGGAAATAGGGCGGAGCCTCAGTCTATGTTCTGTCACTTGCTTCATGGAAGGATGGAGGGACTCGAAGGCAGAGTGTCACATTGTTTCAACGATATCGAGTGCTCCACAGTCAATTTTTAATGGAGGATTGGGCTCGCTTTAAGTCACTCATATATAAATTTTTAAGAAAAAACAACATATTTTATTAATAGACATTAGGATTTAGGATTTTACACCTTGTACAACCTTAGGGCCTACTAACATTGATAATTGTTCCGAAATTTAAGTATGTTGTAGTATGGTTTTTAGCTATTTTCAATTTGTTCTTGACCGTTCATGGTTGCCGAAAAACCAAGCCTTATGAAAATATTTTCATAGCTTGAGGGGGTCTTTCGCACACCGAAATTTGCATAGACGTTAAAGTCGCAACTGTTAAGTCAAGTACCTTCTCCTAAAAAGAAAAAATAAAACATCTAATATTCTGATCCGTAAGCGGCACAATTGTACTGTTTGTCATCATTCAACTAATTGTGAATCTTTTTTTTAATGTTATATTTGAAAAACATAGGAAGTAACCGATTTCGTATCACATATTTCCCTGTTGGTGCTAGTCCAATAGTCTTCAAAGAGTGAGAAATGCACGACTGAAACCAAAATTCAACTCTGCTTTCTAGGTTTAACGTGTCGATGCGTTAACAAGTACGTGCACTTATTTTACTATTTATTAACTTTAATTTTAAGAAAATATTACCTTACGCATGTTTGTCACAGTGACCTTAGAAACTGAGTTTGTTGTCTGATATATCTAGTAAAACTGTATATGAATTATTGTTCATCGACAGAAACGTCAAAGCAGCTGTATTAACTAATGACTATAACGACAATCCTGCGGCGAGGATCACCAAATTTATATAACGTATAACGAAATCCCCACAGTTCATATACATTTATATATATAACTACAAAGCTACTGATTTAACAAAATTCATTTACACACATCATGATGTTACCTTTTATTATAGTATGTGACACATTAAACTTTTACACTCTTTAAAAATTATACATGCAGTGTACATAAGATGGATCCTTTATTATAAATATTTATTCTTCGTTGCTATGACAACTAGAAAAGAAATTACATCTATATATCCTTCTTTTCATAATCTTCTTCTTCCTTTCTAGAGCAGCTTGTGCATGTCTTTCCATCTGCGCCTAGCTCTTCCTAATGGTCGTTTTCCGATTGGTCTTGCCGCTAACACTTTGAAAGCGTTCCTACTTTCTTCCATCCTCGCTACATGTCCTGCCCACCTAAGCCTCATAGACTTGATGACCCTAACAATATTTGGTAAGCCGTATAATTTACGTAGTTCCTCGTTATGAAGTTTCCGCAATTCCCCATTCCCGTTCCTCTTGGGTCCACATATTTCTTTCGGGATCTTGTTCTCAAATACTTTCAGTCTATGCTCTTCACTCAGTAAGCGACCATGTTTCGAAACCATAAAGAACAACAGGCATGATTATCGTCTTATATATTTTAAGCTTCAAATTCCTCGACAAAATTCGCGACAAGAGATTTTGAACTGAATAATAACACGAATTCCCTGTTTTTAGTCGACATTTAATTTCTTCGTGAATATGATTTTCGTCTGTTAATATTGATCCTAGATATTTGAAAGTATCCATTTTATCAAAAGTATTATTTAATATTTTAACGCATCCATAATTTATCGTATTACGGTCCCGACGCACTTCCATGTATTTAGTTTTCTCTACATTTACTTCCAAACCCATGTCGATGCAAGTGTTTAATAGACCTCTGCATTTCTTTCTATTTTTCTCCTATCAACCCCTATTAAATTTACATCATCAGCGTACGCACAACCTGGTGAACACCGTTCAGCTCTAGGCCCTGGTTGCTATCTTTGATTTTCCTTATAGCGTATTCCAGGGCAAAGTTGAATAATAATGGCGACAACGCATCTCCTTGTTTCAGGCCATTCTTGACGTGAAAGCTCGTGGACAAAAATTCTCTTACCCGGGCTTTACTTTGGGATTCATTTAAATATTCCTTAATCATCTAATGAGCTTTTTCGGTATTCCAAATTCTGTAAGAATGTTGTACAATGTTTCTTTCCTAACCGAGTTGTAAGCCTTTCTAAAATCAATAAATAGTTAATGTACCGGGCTACTGTATATCCACTTGTTTTCGAGTATTTGGCGAATGGTAAATATTTGGTCGATAGTTGATGGATTTCGTCTAAATCCACACTGATGATCTCCAATAATTTCATCTGCGTATGGGGTAATCTTGCTAATAGAATGTTTGAAAGGATTTTATAGGATGTTGGCAGAAGAGAGATGCCTCCATAATTATTACAGTCAGTTGTGTCGCCTTTCTTGTGGATTGGAACAATGATTGATTCTTTCCACTCTTGTGGCAATTCTTCCTTGTTGTAGATAAGGAGAATGAGTTTGTGTATCTTGTTCCACAATTCTTTGCCTCCAGCTAAAATTAACTCAACCGGAATTTCGTTTACACCCGGAGATTTGTGTTTCTTTAATTTCTTTATAGCGATTTCTACTTCTATTCGGTTGGGTTCTGGAATATACGGTTCTGCGGTGTGTATCTCCCTTTCTCCCCGCACATTAGTTTTTGGCTGCGTGTTAAGCAAATCGTCAAAGAAATCTTTCCATCTATTTAAAATGCTATCTGTATCAGTGAGAACTGTTCCATCAGCTTTCTTTAATATAAGCACGAGGTTGATAGCCTTTCTTAAATTCGTTGATCCCTTTGTACATGTCCCGAATGTTTTTATTTTTACTATTATCTTCAAGTTCCTAAATTTTATTTCAAAATATCGCGTTTCTTTGTTCTAAGAGTTTTAGAAGTTTCCCGTCTGATGTCTACGAAATTTTGTGTAGTTACTTCATTCGGAGTTTGTAGCCAACGTAATTTTGCCTGTTTTCTCTTCTTTGCTAGTTCGAACCATGATTTGTTTCTACGTATTTCCGCGTGTCCCAATTTTTCTTTTGAGAGAGGATGTTTCGTAAGCAAAGAAAAGAATTCAATTGCTGGAATATTTTCCTCCATAATCTTAAGGTTACATCTGTTAAGTGAAGAGTATGACATGCGTCAGATTTCTCACCGATTCCTGTAATGTTATTGAGATTATAATCATTTTGCTCAAAGGGTATTGTTACGTCATACATAATTGATATTCTTTCTTCATAGTTTTGGGGAAGTCATTATTATTACATTATTATAAAACAATTTTAACATTGATCTTTGTGGTTGCCTAATTAGAAACATACCAATTATAAATATGCATGTATTCAGATTTCAGAATGTGTTCATGGCAGTGATTTGTAATACTGATATGTACTACTACTTAATCTACATCGCGTAATATATAATATACTCTACAACAGTTGATCAGATTCATCTAACGTAATATAAGTTTCATCTCCCTTCTCTAGAATAAGCCTCAAATCTGCCCACCTCCCAATGTTGAAGACAACGAATGGCGTATTTAGGATTTTGTTTCGAGGGGCTATGCCCAACACAAGGAAGGAAGTGGGCAATTACCCACCTGAGTTCGCGAATTAAATATATTTTAATTTATGCATAAATTGAAGTTATAATAGCAAGAATTACAGACCGATAAACCCTATATGATATGATACAAAAATTAAGGAGTGAATCTAACCCTTTATTCTATTCATACAAGAAAAAGGAAGCATCCTCTTGGCCTTCCTAATTTCCCGGGCTAATTATTCCCCCGTTTTGATTTTCTTTAATTCAAGCATTTCATTCTTTTAAAAATGACTAAACGATATAATTTTTCCTTTGTTATAATAACTAAAGTCCTGTCATGTGATATCCGCGCAAGTTATTGTGGAACACCAGTTTTGCTTATCAATTCCTCTTAGTTTTGGTGTTACTGATGATGGCCAACTTGAGTCACAACTGACAACGGTCGATAAAGTATGATAGGCGAAATGAAGGTAGTAACGTCAAGAAAAAGAAACAGAAAAGTAGAAAGGGTGAAAGAAAGAACAATTAAGGACGCAGTTCTTCTTACATAGAATGAATTTTGACAAATACAGTATTATTTCTGAACAAAGAGCATAAGAAAATGGAAAGTCAATGACATTCTTAGAAAAGATAGGAAGGATTATTGTTGTACATGGAATGCGAAAAACTAACAAATTTATTTAGGGGGGAGCTTGAGCCCGATAGCCTCCTAAATACGCCACTGAAGACAATTCTGCTCCCCTGATCCTTCACAGCATTGGTTTTTTTAACTTCATAAATATTTTGAACGTCGCTTATATATATATATATATATCGGGTGTTGCAAAATAAGTGTTACAACTCTTGGGAGGTGACTCCTGCCACTGAGACAAGAAAAAAAGTTCTCTTGAACTTTCGGCTATCGGACATAGTTTCGGATCTACAAGGTGCCGAAAGCGTGGAAAAAGGACTTTCGGACGCCAATAGTTTGGAAACTATCCAACGTAAAGAGGGCGGATAAAAAATTTACTGAAGAAGCCATACCTGCTGTATTGAATTTTGCATGTTCCACAATCCTACCATGCACGCGCAAAGGATTCCCCAAAGGAACGTAGGGAGTCCCGGATAATCTGCC
Source organism: Thermobia domestica (assembly GCF_964235325.1). Classification (NCBI taxonomy): domain Eukaryota; kingdom Metazoa; phylum Arthropoda; class Insecta; order Zygentoma; family Lepismatidae; genus Thermobia; species Thermobia domestica. The sequence goes on from NC_137464.1 coordinate 186,967,348, forward strand.
AAATGAAAATTGGTTTAAATGGATATGAATTGATAGAGTTCTACCAGGTAACAAGAATTCGTTTGAATTAAGTCGATATCTGGAACAAATACAAAATGGTGGACACCTTCTTTCTCGTTGTGTGTGGTTGCATAATCGCCAGGTACGGATGCTGGCCAACAATGGCGTTCTGAGTATTAAGTGTAGCGAATTTGTACTCAACTGCTCTAGAAAGACATCTGGAGTGTCGGAAGAGAACAACAGATGAATCAGGGTGATTCATATGTGTGGAAACACGTAACGAGAAATGAACAGAAATGCACTCATAATACTAAGTAAACATGAGTTCAAAGCGTCGGAAATGTAAGGAATAGCATCAAGAACATGAAAGCCATTGCCAATTCACCAATAATATTCCATCAATCCGATGCAATATGATCTGCACAGTTGCATACCAATAAGTATGCAACAACTGAGGCCAAGTTGAAATTGTGCAAGGGGACTCACTAAGAAACTGGGTAAACTAAATGAATATCACTAGTGGGATCGCATGATCGATATTGAAATGTGGCCAATTTGTGTGTTGATATCGACATGTAGCTAATGGACAAATGTCAACATGTCCCATTACTGCTGGGACACCGTCCCACGTGCGGAAACTAGGAAAATAACGTTGTACATTATGCTATTACATTTGGTCCACTTTTTGGTAGAACGTAATTAGAACACGATTGTATCAATGTTCCTGTTTTTTGGGATATTGTCCCACAATCGACAAATATGAAAAGAAATATCTTAATCCATGGTTCAAATTCTGATAGAGCGTGAAAATAACAAACTTGTATCATGTCCCACGTACGGTATTCTGGGACATTTGACGTACTCGAATAATAGGAAAATACCTCCAGAAATTCGTATCTTACACACAGTGCACATGCCAAGACAAAGACGAAAATGAACCAATTTGACACATGTAACACTACTGCTGGAACACCATAGATATGGAAAATAAAACGACATGAGAAATAGGAACGTCTTAAAGCTCTGATTGTTTACAACTGTGTAGTAGGAATAACAAAATGAAACACACAAGCATGTCGGGAGGCTGTACAAGAGCGCTTGCCGATCAAAGTGGGTACTCCTCAAAGAAATGAATACAATGAAAGTGAAGCTCCCTCGAAGCCTCAGAGCTAGTGCGCTCGCTTTCGCTTGCATAGTAGCAGTTTCCAATTCTACTAGGAGTCCACGGCCTCAGATTCAAGACCCGAGTAGTTATTTTCCAATTTTTCGCACGCGGGACGGTGTCCCGTCAGTAGTGGGACATGTTGACATTTGTCCATTAGCTACATGTCGATATCAACACACACATTGGCCACATTTCAATATCGATCATGCGATCCCACTAGCGACATTCATTTAGTTTACCCAGTTTCTTAGTGAGTCCCCTTGCACAATTTCAACTTGGCCTCAGTTGTTGCATACTTATTGGTATGCAACTGTGCAGATCATATTGCATCGGATTGATGGAATATTATTGGTGAATTGGCAATGGCTTTCATGTTCTTGATGCTATTCCTTACATTTCCGACGCTATGAACTCATGTTTACTTAGTATGAGTGCATTTCTGTGTATTTCTCGTTATGTGTTTCCACACATATGAATCACCCTGATTCATCTGTTGTTCTCTACCGACACTCCAGATGTCTTTCTAGAGCAGTTGAGTACAAATTCGCTACACTTAATACTCAGAACGCCATTGTTGGCCAGCATCCGTACCTGGCGATTATGCAACCACACACAACGGGAAAGAAGGTGTCCACCATTTTGTATTTGTTCCAGATATCGACTTAATTCAAACGAATTCTTGTTACCTGGTAGAACTCTATCAATTCATATCCATTTAAACCAATTTTCATTTGGCAGATTATCCGGGACTCCCTACGTTCCTTTGGGGAATCCCTTGCGCGTACATGGTAGGATTGTGGAACATGCAAAATTCAATACAGCAGGTATGGCTTCTTCAGTAAATTTTTTATCCGCCCTCTTTACGTTGGATAGTTTCCAAACTATTGGCGTCCAAAAGTCATTTTCCCACGCTTTCGGCACCTTGTAGATCCGAAACTATGTCCGATAGCCGAAAGTTCAAGAGAACTTTTTTCTTGTCTCAGTGGCAGGAGTCACCTCCCAAGAGTTGTAACACTTATTTTGCAACACCCGATATATATATATATATATATATATATATATATATATATATATATATATATATGGGAACATCTTACCCGTACCCCCCAATGTTGAAGACAGATTTGCGCCGATGCGTATAACGAAATCCCCATAGTTCATATACATTTATATATATAACTACAAAGCTACTGATTTAACAAAATTCATTTACACACGACATCATGATGTTACCTTTTATTATAGTATGTGACACATTACACTTTTACACTCTTTAAAAATTGTACAAGCAGTGTACACAAGATGGATCCTTTATTATATATATTTATTCTTCGTTGCTATGACAACTAGAAAAGAAATTACATCTATATATCCTTCTTTTCATAATCTTCTTCTTCCTTTCTAGAACAGCTTGTGCATAATTTAAAGGTACTTCTGCCCACAACTACAAATAAAGATATAATAAAGAGTGATAACAATACAAGTATTGTTATATGACTCAACCGTTAACAAATAGGGGCCGCGGTGGCTTAGTTGTAGAGCATTCACCTCTGGTGCTTGGGGTCCCGGATTCGATCTCAGCCCCCGCCAAGTGAACTTTGTGGTGGACAAACACCGTGCGCGTTGGTTTTAACAAAATTACCTTACAATACGCAAAGCATTACAAGTGGTATAGGATATAGTAGTATAGGTCACCACAAACTTACTTGGCTAGCGATCGAACCAGGGACCTCACGCAGCAAAGGTAAGCGCTCTACCATTGAGCCACTTTGATATAATATCAACACTTGAATTTTTGTTTGAATGGTTAACCGTTAATACAAACAAGTTTTAACTTGTGTGGCCACGCCTAGCTCACACACACGCGCTACTCACTAACGCTCTCGTCTTTGGTGCAAGTGGTTCCAAGTTCGATTCCAGGTGGGGATAATAAATCGGGAGAGTGTAAGAGTTTCCTCAGACCAGACACGCTGAGTGCGGGTTTTTCTGGGTTTTCCTCATTCAGACGAAGCAAATGTCGTGATAGTAACTGACACAATAGTCCCAGGCCAATTCCTTCCTTCTCCGTTCCTTTCTTCCATCTCCCAATTCCCGCGGAGGAATTCCTTTCAACCCTCAAATGAGACGGGTTACCATGGCCGTAGGTGCCGAAAGCCCAGAAATCTAGTTTCTAATTATAATCCTAAGTTTTAACTTGTTTATTTGGAGCAGTAATAATACTTCATATGATGTGAAACGAAAGCATTGCTATATTTTCTCTTGCATTATATATATATAGTATCAACTACAAAAAAATACGTTGCATGAATCCTAACTTTCCGAGAAGTTTTTCACCATACCCATTTTGAAACTTACTGATTGCATGATATTACATCAGTAATTATTTCAGACTTCCTCCGGAGGATGGGATTTTCAATATACACGCAGAAAAATTAGAAGTGTGAAAATACCGTTGAGTACGATCAAAGTTATGCAAGGAATGATATTGTATCTCTTGAGAAGTGTTTTTCCCCCCAGCCTGAAATCGCCATTAGCACACTCATGACTCGTTTCACAATTGGAAGGTAACAATTGCACCAACAATTCTAATTTTTTTCCTAGTTTTTTCCTCCAGTCAAATTGAAAAAAGGTAAACTTATTCCATATGTTTAATAAATATATACAGTATAAAACATACCTAATTAATTTCAAAACCCCTTAATAATGTTTCATTATTATTTATGGTATGTTGTGAAATGGCTTCAAAATTACATCCAAAACTCGAAAATAAAAATAGAAATATACGTATATTCAAGCAAATAATAGAACAGCAACACTCAAATAAATATTAAGAATTGACATAGGCCCTATGTTTACCATTGAACTAACCTAATCAGGTTAATTTAGAACCCGTAGACAGAATTGCAAAATGAAATTTACAGTTCGAAAGTTATTAAGTATATCATAAACAGCGGTGCAAATCTGTCTTCAAGATTAAGGGCAAGGGACGGGTAAGACCGGACTTTTTCTGTTTTACATAAATGTTCAAAATATTTATAAAGTCGAAAAACAATGCTGTGGAGAATCAGAAGAGCAGGTTTGTCCTCACCATTGGGAAGTGAGCAGATTTGAGGCTTATTCTGGAAGGGGGCATCAATTTCATTTCACTTTCCTTTGTGGCAGTCGGACACAGATCACATTTCTCCCTTTGGGTCTAAATATCCTTTTTTCAACTTTTAGCCCCCCCTGGACCCCCTGTTTTAACGCAGAGATCTGAAGAAAAATCTGGTAAGTACTACTCGGTGGGCTGAATGTTTATGCACAATTCCAATTTTCCAGGTGCAAAAGTAAGCCCGCCAAAAAAAAAAAATAATATATATATATATATATATATACCGACAATGTCCCATATTCCCGTGAACAGAGGGAAATTTTTAAACATTCCCTGAGACATCCCTAATTACCCTAGGGTCACGTTTCGCCCATCATTCTCTTCAGAATAGAACTGCCTTTCAGGCAGTACAATTCACTTGTCCCCATCATGTATCTAAGGCGGGAAAATCCCGTGAAAGGAATTTATTGGTAAAAATTTCCCTTTTTCAACGTTTAGCCCCTCTGTACCCCCATGTTTTAATGCAGAAATCTGAAAAAATCTGGTAGATACTACTCGGTGGACTGAATGTTTGTGCACAATTTCAATCTTCTACGTGCAAAAATAAGCCCACAAAAAATTAATACCGAAAATGTCCAAAATTCCCCTATACAGAAGTATATTTTGGTAAAAATACCCTGACACTTCCCTAATTACCCTAGGGCCATGTGTCGCACATCATTCTCTTCAGAATAGAACTGCCTTTCAGGCGGTACCATTCACTTGTCTCCATCGTGTATCTAAGGCGGGAAAATGAGGAAAAACGGGATTTTGGGGTAAAAATATCCCTTTTTTCAACTTTTTGACACTCTGGATCCCCCCTGTTTTAACGCAAAAATCTGAAAAAAAAATCTGGTAAATACTACTCGGTGGACTGCATGTTTGTGCAAAATTTCTATCTTCTACGTGCAAAAGTAAGCCCGCCAAAAATACTTTACATAAAAAAAACCCCAAAAAGTATTACACGAAAATATAAATTTTAGACTTATGACGTCATCACCTCTTATGTCTCGGCGCAGGAAGGTGTGAAACCATACGTAATGTCTTCTGCAATGCCTCTGGACTTGAAAAACAAAAAAAAAAACAAAAAAAAAAGGACGAGAAAGCTCAAATAGGAGAGTTATAACGCAATGTACCATGAAACACCCCGTATAGTACAAATTGTACCAAAGGGTTACACACTAAAGCCACGCTCAACATTTCAATTCGTATGGGAAATTTTTAGCGAATTGAATAAAATATATAAGCAATAATTACAGCGTCAGGCCCGTATCCACAGGAGGGGGGGCAAGAGGGGGTCGCCCCCATATTTTTCTTGGGCCCCCTACAATTTTCATGGAAGGCTTGCAAAAAAATCTCGATTAATTATATGTGTAAACACTAAGAATAAAATGCAATATATGAGAGATTATTCCAAGAATTTTTCCATTTTAACTGTTTGACGAACATTTCTAAACCTATTTTAAAAAAGTTAAAGTAAAGTTTATCAGTCTTCTCGAATCTCGATATGAAATGACATAATACATATGGAAGCAAGTTTTTACGAAAAGAAGGAATATGTGCATAATACTTCATGCCACAGTTGTAATAGCGATCTGGGAGGTAGGAGACGAAGTGTGAAGTGCTTGCTGTAAGCCAAATCATAAAAACAGGAGCAGGAACAAAGCGTTTATCTTTTGTCTATTGCAGTAACTAAGGTGGGTTGATGTTATTCTATTGTGTAGTTGTAGTACATACATGCACTGCAAAATCCTCGTCAACAGCAAATCTTAGATTACCTGTGGAACAATTAGTTGTGAATTGAATTAAGAGCTCCGAGATCCGTTAAAGGCGATTGATTCTAACAAGGTCCAAATCATTGTGGTATGATATGTAAAACAAAAATTGTGGTGGAACATTCACCGAAAAAGTAATGGTTGCAAAGACTTTCATATGTTTGTTCTCGTAGAAGAATAAAGTTAAGCTAAATTACCTTAATTAGATGAGTAATTGAGCAAGTGAACATATTTAACGTTTAAGTTTAAGGATTAAATTCCGGATTGTCGAGCCAGGACTGCTAAAAATTTGCAAGATTTAGAGGAGAAATTAAGTAGCAAAATGTTTTGTATTGTACTTGGGGTGAAAAATCCCGTGGAAGTAGCTAGTTTTCATTAAAAAAAAAAAAAAAAAAAAACTTTATAAATTGGAACTATTTCTTAGTCGCGTACGCGTAAGAATGTTGTAATTCAACATGAAAGAAGCAGTGATGCTTTTACTCGATACTGGATGGGTGTAGCGTTTAACTTACATTGAGAAAAATCCGTTCTCCGGACAGTGGCATATTGTACATATATACGGAATCCTCTTGCTTATTACAAAAATCAGAACGTAGCATACGTTATCCGTATGCTACATAGGCACTGCCCTGAGGTATTACATCGTGCCGTTGCAGGATGTCTGATGTCTAACAGTCTTCCTTATATCACATACATATATGTATGTTACCTTCGTCAGCTATATGTTATATAGGTCCATTTGTATGTGAGATCCTGACCGCCTATATTGTTTCATACGGAAAGTATGTATAGATGGAACACTTATACAGAAAGTATTATAAAACATGCGTTTTCAGTTATACGCTTGCTGTACATTGTCCAAAAACTACAGAATTTACAAATGTAACCTACGATATTACGCATACATTTTTTCTCAGTGTAGCTTTGAATAACATTATAGTATTTTTTAGCTGTTTTGGTATGTGTCTTCTTGGTATAATGTGAAAGTGGTTCATTTATATAAAACAAGTTTAATTTAAGATTTTAAACAAGAACTTAGTATAAATATTTTTTTAAAAAAATACAACTGTAGTTGTAAACAAGGGAATTACTTCAAAGTTATCCATCCACCTAATTTTAAACAAAAAACTATAATAAAATCTACAATAATCAATTTCTACTTAAACTTTACTTATTTTATGTTCTGTTACGTTACCTCGAGGGTGTGAGTACGGGGAAGGAACCACAATTACATTTCTAAATCCATTATTAACCTAAAGGGGAGACTGGAGGGACGCGCGGAGCACGGTTGTGAGTAGTTAATGGGGAATTCAGAGTTGAAAGGGAAGAACGAGCGAAGCGAGAAGCCGACGTAAGGTGGAATAACGCACTAGTGGGTTACTTAGGTTAGGTTATGTCTACGTTCCACTTACCTTGGTACTTAGGTTTGTAGAGCTCTCCTATCTCAAGCAGAAACTCGTGAACGATTGTTGGTGGTCTTTGTTCTTTCATTCATTAAGCCATGAATATTCAAAAGATTAACCTCATTATCAACATCATGTTTTAAAATTATTAGTACTGTCAATTCACATCCAGCGTAAAGACCCTGTACACTTGCAGGCACGTTTACTTGAAAATTATCCACAATCCAACCGTCCTGAACCTAGAGTCAAGTAGTTCCCTCTACTTACGAATTAGTCCCGTCTTTATAACCGCTTATCAAAAGATATTACACATAAATTACGCTTCACTTACATGTTATCAAGCACACAAGCAATCAAATTATCAATTTCTTCTAGGTAAATTTTCAAAATTTTGATAAAAACGGAAGGGCAGTTTCGCAATTTAACCCTAAACAAGAGCCTAAGTAAAGTTGAATTTCCTTATTTCATAGTAGATTATATATATAGACTAGATCATCTCTCGTTCTTGATCTTAATGTTAGTATTACATGTGGGACTATTAAAACATTTATATTAAAACAGTTAGTAATACCCATTTAATGAAATTCACGTTTTTTTTTATGTAGATTACAGAATGTTAACTTAATGTGTGTGTGTGTAAGGGGGTGATAATAGAATTAAGTAGAAGCAAAATACTTAAACAACCAAGAGCAGATATGATGAATTGCTGATGTTACTATTTGATGAATTATAATATGGTTGGCTCGGGACCCCCTAACTTTTACCGGGCCCCCTCTACATTTTTGGGCTGGCTACGGGCCTGTACAGCATTAATATTTAAAATAAACTCGCTTGTTGTTGTTATTTAATAAATATTGTTAATTTTTGAATATGTTAGAGAATATTGTCCGATAAATGGTTTACAGTTATTCCAAGATTGCATCTATTCTGTCATCGTTATATGCGATTATTATTAAGGAAGGCTTTGTACTCTTTTGTAAAACTGAACAATAATCCTTTCTTGAAATGAAATCTTTTGAGTTTTACGTCCCACAATTATGCGTGTGGACTAAAAGAGAGTGTGATGATGAGAAATAAAGGAATATTTCTTGTGAAAAATAATACGTGACATATAGTAACGCATATTCATATTTTTCAACATAGGCGCCGACTACATCGGTGCTCCACTTCTCAAGCACTCATTGAAGATTTTTAATGGATGCTAAAGATTCACTGAATTTATGTGTTGAAATTAATCTCAAAATTACATTTTCAAGCCGTGGAAAATATATAGATCACCAAATCTGGGTTTTACTAATAGTTACGCAATTACATGATACAAGTTTCGTCACTTATGTATATTTTATGTTAATAATAATCTACATATATTGACAAACAAGCATAATTTTGAAAACTTGTTTCCTTAATTAACATGAAAGCTGATACCGTTATTTTATGTTTTTGTTTTTAAAGGAAAAAATAGTTTATATACAACCTTTGACAATAAAGTTCGTTGAATGATCCCGTAAATAGAAAGTAGATACTATATGAATGAAACTTAATTTACTGTCCTTGAAGTAGTCGCCTCTAGCAGCTATGCAATGCTGAGCACTGCTGTACATGTTCTGGAAACTTTTTGAAAATTCTTCTTTCGGGATTGTGCTCAGAAGACTCGTTACGTTTCGCTGGATGTCTGGAATATCGTCAAATCTCCTTCCTTTCAACGCAAGTTTGAGGCGTGGGAACAGGAAGAAGTCGGGAGGATTCAGATCTGGCGAGTATGGCGGACGCTCAATTTGCGCCACCCCCTTTTGGGCCAGGAATTGTTTGACGATATTGGCTGTGTGAGAGTGAGCATTGTCGTGAACCAGAAACCAAGAACCTTTCTCTGAGTACTAAGGTTGTACCCAGGCCCGTGCTGGCCCAGCGGGACACCGGGACATGTCCCGGTGCGCCCTCCGAAGTATCACATTATAAATAAAGGTACATTTTTATAATAAATTCTTACAGTTATTGATAAAGAACCCGTGATAAACGGTTTTATTTATTCTTCTGTATGGCACAGTTCTATACAATGAATACATAGTGCTACTGTTGGCAAAGAACCCGTGAAGGATACAGTGAGCCCTTTACCTAAGGCGCCCTTGCGAAATTACATTAAAGATAAACGGTTAATTATTCTTCTGTATAGCACAGTTTTGTACAATAAATACATACTGTTGATAACGAACCCGTGACGGGTACAGTGCCCCTGCGAAACAACACATTATAGATAAGTGGTTTTAGTTGTTCTTCGCTATGCCAGTTCTGTATAGTAAATTCATATAGAGGCTGACAATAGAGAACATGTGAAGGTACAGTGCGTCCTTATAAAAGGCGACCTGCGAAATATCACATGAAAAATGTATATTTATTTTTAAATTCTTCTGTATACCAGTTTTGTATAATGCATTAATAGTTACTATTGGCAGAGAACATGCAAAAAACACAAACACTTTTCACAAAATATGTATAAAGCCAGTATAGCCATAGGAGTTTTTCGTGCTGCTACATATTTATTGCCAAAAGCTAAGTGTAATCGATATAGCGCAGTTTAAAGAATTTAAGTTTTTTAAGCTCTTTATTTACAAATTTGATTGTTCCTATATGTTTTAGAGCAGTGCTTGAATAATCAGTGCTTATTGTATTTCTATTAACAAACAAACAAACAAACAAACAAAACTCTAAAAAGTGTTTCTCTAGTAAATACATTTTCTCAGTTCCGCTATGTACGTTACTAAACAAATTTGATGGTTTTAATACATAAAATGGAGCCCGTATATATACATGGTGTAACTTAATGACTATAACAAATGTCGGGAGGTGATTCCTGACACCGAAATAAAACGAAAAGCTTACAAGAAGCTGTGCGTAAAAATGCCTCTTTTCAGCGCCTTGATCACCCGAAAATTTGTCGGAAAAATGTAAAAGAAAGTATATCTTAATAACAAAACGTCGGATCGAAGTCTGGTAAAAGAGAATATCCATTATTTTTAGTCATATGTTCCATCAGTGTGCAATCGGATATAGTGCAGTGGAGGCGCAAGAGTGACTCCCAAAGAAACTGAAGTACTCCTTTAGTATTTTATCAAACGTTGATTGAGGGAAATGAACAACAATCAAGGACAAGATTTCAACAATTGAAAATAATAGTACATCGTTCAAGTTAGAAGAACACTTAGAATTCGAAAGAGAGATACATATATGCGATTAATATATTTTGTCTCAGCACAGAAAAAACTCTCGAAAGAATTTAAATGCAACGAAGTCTTAAGCGTATCACAGTTATATCTTTTAGATTAATGGTGACGGATGATAAATAAATGTCTTCCTGTCCATGTTACGAGTGTGTAAAAATGAAAAAAAAATAATCCAGGTTAGTTTTAAACCGACTGTGCATAGGACAGTCAGGCGGCATGCAAAAAATACGTATTTCATGAAGTATCCAAAAATTCAAAGATCATATGTGATGAACGAGTGTAGAAGGGATTCTCCACATGACAAGGATTCTCAAATATTGCTTAAATACATATTGGGGCAAAAATAAGCTGCATTAAAGGGTTTCCTCCTCGTAATATGTAATTCCGTGGAATATGATGCTTCTGTGTACAGAAGCAACAAAAATGGACGAAATATGAGACGTTGTACATGCAAGAAATGCTCTAGGACAGTATACTTCATTTATCCGTTAGGTGAATCTTCTTCCAGAAATACTTTCAAGGGGCCTTCCCGCTCCCTTGGAGTTGGCAAACCTCCCCTTACTCCTGATCTACGAAAAAATGCATTGCTATTGTGAATATACCAATATATCGTCCAAGTGTAGCCCACTTACATTTTGATTTTGTCACTGCTGGAGAAATTTTCTAGAAGGAAGCTCGTTGAATTACATCCCAAAAATTGAAGAAAATCTTTTTTCGACGTTCTAATGTACCTTGGAACTGGATGGAATACCTATACGGAAGGAAGAGAATGTGGTACTTTTGCATACACTTAGCAACACGTACGTAGCTCATAGTACTTTCACTAAGGGTATGATGCTTTGGTCACACACTACGGAACTATTGTCCCTTATGAGCCAATTGGGAGTGGCTCGAAAGAAGCCTGTCTTGCAGTTTTGTTGTGAAATGACCTCAATTAGCGTAGCTGTATTGTAGTAAGCATATATGTAATATACATAGGCCGATACTCTGGTGTTGCGTGTGGATTTACTGTATAACAGGATATTAAGTATTGCGTTCAACGGTAGAGGGTTGTGTCCAGGTACTCACAGTAGTGTAAAAGTGTAGGCGTTGGTGTTTAAGTAAAATTGATTGTGTTAATCTGCTCGTGTCTGCTCTACGGCAGATTACTCTGTCCACAACCTGGCAGATATGCACCTCATTTATGGAGAGGCAAGGTGAAATAGCCCAGAGGCGAGGCATTTATATTGTGACTGTCGCCCTCAAACTCAGAGTAACTTTCCTTGTATTTTTTCCACGACTCCATATTCGCCTTCGAGAAATAGGGTCTCTTCAATTTCCCCTACGTGAAATCGGAGGAAATTGTACTACGTGGATATTTGAATTTGAAGACAGCGTATTGGAAATGACCAGCCGTCCGGAAAGTAGCAATAGTCATGTGTAGGGCGTAAAAATCCACATGCCACCCTAGTGAACGATCAGTGGCAAAGATTTAGTGTGAGCGTGCGTGCGGTGTGGTGGATAATTTTGTGATAGGACCTTATTTATTACCGACCCGAGTGTGAGGGAGTGCGTATCTTTTTATTTTTACGTAATGTTCTCCCAAAATTGTTAGAACATGTATCCTTGAACATAAGGCAGCAGGTGTGATCCCAGCATGACAGTGCACCTACACATTTTGACAGGAATATGCAGACCTACTTAAATAAAACATTCTTAGATCGTTGGATTGGGAGAGATGGACCTGTGTTAAGACCACCTCGTTCACCTCACATCACGCAACTTGATTTCGGTTTTGCGGAGGTAGAAACGCCTTTGTATGCAACACCAGCCACGACAGACGAAGAACTTGTTGCTCGAGTCAATACATGTGCGGCAGTAATCTCCCAAGTTACAGGTGTGTTTGACCACACGCGGAAAAATTTGCTTCGCCGATGTTATCATTGCAATGCGGTCAACGGTCAACAATATTAAATTGTGAACTGTTATTCTTCACTGCTGTCTCGTGTACACATCTGGATTGCACAAATACTGTACAAGGTACCTCTGAGTATTTTACAGTTCTCCTACTTTGTACTGAACAGGATGAAACGATAGTTTGAAACTGTATCATTGTGCAACACGCACTACATCCTGTGTTTCGTTGAGTTTCATTGCTTCTGCGCTCGGAATTATAATCTTCCACGGAATTACGTATTACAAGGAGGAAATCGTTTAATGCAGCTTACTTTGGCCCAAATTGAATTCAGATAATTTGTGGAAATCACTGTTGTCAAGTGAAAAAATCCGTTATACTCTAGTTCATCATACATGGTCTTTACCACCTGACTGTCTTAGGCACAGTTGTTATAAACCTAATCTGGATCAAAGTTATTTATTCCATTTTCACACACTCTTAATTTAGACAGAAAGCTGTTCATTTGTCATCCGTTGCCATTAGCTTGGAGGCTATAACTGTGATACGTTAAAGGCTTATTTTTATTTAAATTCTTCTTCGAGAGTTTATTCTCTGCTGAGACAATATAGATCAATCACACATGTGTATCTCTCTTTCTTTCGAATTCTAAGTATTTTAATTTGATCGATGTACTATTAGTTTTGATTGTTGAAATCTTGAACTTGATTGTTGTTCATTTTCCTCATTCAACGTTCGAAGGAATATTCCAGTTTCTTTCGGAGTAACTCTTGCACCGCCACTGAACTATATCCGATTACACCTAGGCATTTCTACACCCAGGTTGGTCTATACTTTGCATTTTATGTCGGGGACAGTACTCAGCCCCCGCGACGTTTACTACATTAAGTTACTCACACACCACACACACACACACACACACACACATATATATATATATATATATATATATATATACATATATATATATATATATTTTATATATATATATACATATACATATATATATATATATATATATATATATATATATATATATATATATATATATATATATATATATATATATATATATATATATATATATATATATATATATAATACGTATTCACGTTTGTATGGGCGCCCTTTTGATCGACTTGACCACCGCCCTCGTTAGTAACCCAGCACGGGCCTGGTTGTACCCTTTGTACACGTTTCATGAAACGTCTGAAAATTTTAACGTATATAGCAGCATTCAATGTTTTACTCTCAGGTAGAAATTCCTTATGGATTATGTCATTACTGTCAAAAAAAGGCGCCATTAGCACGGTTTTGATGCGTGATTTTTCTGCTTTGACCTATTTCTGACAAGGTGACGCAGGAGAACGCCATGCCATGTTTTGGAGTTTAGAACAGTATTGTTCAAGAAATTTGGATTTTCATCCGCCATAGCGATAAAATCCTGTGAGGCAAGAACACGTGTGTGCTTCTGGTCATCAGTCAAGTAACGTGGCACGAGTCGACAACACGTTTTCCTTTTCTCTAAGTCATTGGTGAGGATAAGTCTCGAGATTCAAGGCTAATGCTCAATTTCTCAGCAGTCATTCGAACAGTTATTCGGGGATTGTTCGTGATTAATGTGCTCACCTTTTCAATGTTTTCGTCTGTGTGAGAACTTGACGGCCTTCCGCTACGGAGATTATCGGAAACACTATCCTGCCCTTCTCGAAAACGACCGTACCACTCGTAAACACACTTCAAGGACACTGCTTGATCTTTGTAAACCTGTACCAGCATGTCATGGGTTTATTTCGGTTTCTTGTCAACCTTAAAACAAAACTTTAAATTGATCCGTTGTTCGTTCATTTTACTGTTATCAGTTTGGAATTGGCCACATTAACCTCAGTTGGTTTAACGCGTCTCACAAAGACCACAGTTGACTCATAACTGAACAACAGTGGGTCCACAATGGCGGCACCTTTTGCTACTGTGTGCAGTGTTTCGTTACGCCAGTGTTGCTAGGTCGAGCACAGTGACTCATTAACCGAACTTTATTGTCAAAGGTTGTAATTTGCAAGACAGTTGATTCATTTGTAGGTTCCACTTAAATTATTCTAAAATGTTTGACAGATTCGATTTTAGTCATGTTTTAGTATTTTTTGACCCTTTCGTTGGTCATTGCTAGACACATTTAAAAATGTGAAAAAAAATCTCAATGTTGAATTTGAGCTTTATTAAAATATAAAGTTCAGGTAATTGTGGGTAAAGAGTTTAAAAACCTGACGCCTTTGCAGTTTTAAAATAATTGTGTACTTATTTCAGTAGCTATGTTAATCTGTGGCCTTTCACGCTTCTCAGAAGATAAGCTACTCATTTTGGGAACCACTAGTCAATTAAATCTGTTTAAAATTATTAAAGTATGAGATGTTATAAGTAATGTACGGAAACATGAGTACTCACTGAAAAATAAATAAATAAAAGTTGTTGCCTATGAATCTGCATGTGTACGAGTATTCCGAATTTACTTCCTATTGCTCACTTGCTTATGAGTTGAGTTTTCCATTCCAGCGTTATGACAGAATGAGACATGGACTACAGCTTAACATGCAACTTAAGACTTAACAACCACATTCGTTTCATCCCGGAGACAAAACTCGGAATTCCTGTAGAAAAGTCGGAAACGGTAATCATTTATCCTTTAGACAGTTCATGCTTTCCAAAGGATAGTTTTCTCTCTGTCTCTGCAAAATCGCATAAAGAAAAATATCAACGATTCCCTTGTAATGCGTCTCCAAATGAGGTGAGTGCCAACGATCTATGTTTTTCTCGTGATATTAGTATAGTGAACTGCTGTTGGATCTGGCTAGTGGAAATATGAATGAAGGTTCGTACTCCCCAGATGATGAAGTGTTCTGGTGTCCACCTAGCGCCGTGAGGATACTTGGGGATCAACTTGAAAGAAAGACTGTGCCAGCGGCAATGGCAAATGGAGCCGATGTGCTGAATGACCACACATCACTCGGAAAGCATGAGTGCCACAGACAGGCTGATAAGCCCTGTCTCCAGAAGGGCTATTGAATCAGGAGTTGCTGAATTGTGTGAAAACAGGATCTTTGAACATTGGGTCTAATGGAGATGCAAATGATTAAAAAAACACAGTAAACCCTAGTCTTAACTCACATACTCTTTGGAAACGTAATATTAAACGCAGAACAAAGTAACATCCCTAGGTCAGAAGCTAAAAGATATAATTAAATGGTTACTATAGAAGGAAATTTGGATGTATTAAAAAAAAAAAAGAGAACCCAGAAACAGTGGACCTTATTATTAGATGCTCTTTTACGATTAAATCCACAGATTTTACATGTAATCTGAGATCTTGAAGGTAAGCTCTCTATCGCTAATTATTGTAGCGTCACCAGCATATGCGTGGGACGTAAAACTTAAAACAAAAATTCTTCTAGTCACATTTTAAGGTAACCTGGTAAATATTTAGATACAAGAATGGGAAAAGTTGTATTTCGAAACATTATATTCACTTGAGTCCAATATACGTCAAAGAACTGGACTGGAGAAAATCCAATTATGCATTTTGGTATGATATTTGCCATGGCTGGATTCACATCGATAAAATGGCACGTCCAGAGAAAAGGCGATTACTTACATGACACCTTCCAATAAAAACCTTAATCGATTTCCATCCACTATTTTTCCCATTGATTTTGTTGTCAATATTTCCAGTCTAGAATAGATTGGTTGGTTTTATCTCCAAATATCTTCTCTAGAACCTATGAAAAACTATGTGTGTGTATATGCATGTTTCAGCCTAACTTGGGAACGCTTGAAGCAATTTCAACCAAACTTAGTGCACATATGACACACAATCTCAAAAAAGGATTATGGGGTTAAGACATCCATAGAGGTGGAGGTGAGATGAGGATTATGTTTAGCAATACCTCCTAACAAATTAGGCAACACTTCTTAGTTTAAAATAATGTTGGTTTCCTACACAACAGGCGCAACACTTTCTTTTAAATCCATATTCTGCGGGATGAAACGATTCACGTTCTTTCCATCAACTTATTTTCCCCGCGCGTAGAATGGGCATTTCAGCTTATATTTAATAAATAAATAAATAATGTGTTAAAATGTGTACAACTAGCAAGAAATCTCGCTTACACGAACAAAACACGTCTAATGACAGAGACGTGCCTGAGAAGCCTCTCATAAAGGTATTTCGAGTAGGTCATATAAAACGTAGGATGATCATGTAGATCAATAAAGAAATGAGTAATTCAATAATAGTATTAGCAACTAACGAATTGAAATCGTCTCAAAAAGAATTGAGTTGATTTTGAGCTTAACGTCCCTTTTAGCAGTGAAGCTATATGAGACGGGACCTACTGATTAACGTGGAATCCGAACCACATGAGCTCCCACCGGGAATCGAACCCGGGTGGTCTCAAAAAGAAGACATACATCAATCGATAAATCTCATCGAACTGAACATAATAACATCTTAATAGTAAATTCTCATTCGTAGTTTTCGAAATGATAAACAAAATCTAATTTTTATTGAACTACAAAAAATATAACATTTATGGCGAATAAAAAGAAACAGGCTCAGAAACACGTCACCTGTTAACCTTAGAATGTACAACGTCCTTCCGGCAGGACGTAACGTCCTACAAGTTCTACCATGTTTATCTATAGAGCAGAGTACTTCATGTACGTCCAGCAGTACAGAAAGTTCTCCTGGTGGAAAGAGCATGAACTTTAGTTTTAGCGGAAGAAAGGATCATGTTGGTACAACTGTTAGTTCATTAATGGCGGGACGTTTACGCTTCTTATTTTGATTTACCAAACAGCAATATAACGTGTGGAATAGAGCGAATATTGGTGATAACTGGGAAACACTAAACCTACTCTTTTATTGTTAATTGCATAGTTTAAAATGCGTACTGCTGGAACGCTTCCGTCCTTCCGGAAGGACAAGCTCACGTTCTTTCCATTGAGAAAGTGCATCCTGCCGGCTCGTGTACAAAAGTCCCTCCGGAAAAGGCTTCCAGCAGGACAGAGGCTTGTGCGTTCTTTCATTAAGGCTTCTTTCACATTATCCGGCGATTTGCCGTGGATGAAAAATATCCGAGCAGGGTTGCTGTGCAACTGAAGAAACAAAACCTTGTGACTCTTGTCGTATTGTGGTGGTTGCAATTGACAGATGCAAAAATTGTCTTCTACTCGCCTTGTTAAGATAGACAGAAAAAAAGTCAGAGACACATATGGGTTCACCCTTTTTTAGAGATTTTCTATACTGTTTCCACAATAGATAGACTTGAGCAAAATAGCGGCCAGGTTCTGGATATTTAAAATACGATCCTGATATTCACCTGTTGTAACTGGGAAAACCAGGATAAAGTTCTTTCAGGATAGTCGGTGGTTGAGATCTATCCCAGAATCCACTGGCGGATCTAGGAGGTAAAAACTGGGAGGCTGCTGGACCCCAGACTATGAGAAGTATATCATGAGTTTGCTATAAAGTTTCAAAAATATATAAATAATAGCTTAAATTATTTTCGTCACCCTGAAAACTGGTGGGGCCTACGCCCCCCGGCCCCGGGCTAGATCCGCCACTGCCAGAATCCCAAGTCAACACAACCACTGAGCCCAAGGTTAATCTGTAGGCATTATTTATTATTATTATTATTATTATTATTATTATTATTATTATTATTATTATTATTATTATTATTATTATTATTATTATTATTATATCACATCATGAATTCTCTCTTGCTTTGCGAAAGTACATAAAGGTATTATTACTAAATATATAATATTGCTGAAATATTTGATAGTGTATATTTCAATTTGAGGCACACAAATTTATAGAATTACAAGCTCATTTGTCCAGATAAGAGCTACCCGGACATTTTTTTCTCCCAATCTTCTATTACATAGAAAAAATAATTTATATTGATTTGGACTCTTTAATCAACGACCTGTGGATTCGACACTCCGGTAGTATGGGACGTTTTTGATTAATTTCACATGTCATTTTTTTCCCATATATTGTATGTAACAAGTTTGGTTAAAATTACTCCAGGTGTACTGGGCTCGAACATAACCACATACACAAACACACTCCACACACACACAGACACACATATATATATATATATACTGTATATACGTTAAACACACGCATCCATATTATCGCAGGCACTCTCTACTCTTTCCTGGCACACTTGCTTCCTCCCCCAACACCCATCTGGCAGTTTGCCGCGTATATGTGAAGAGCTTCATTGCTTGTAATGTCCCGCTTGGCTATACACGGCGATCTACCGCGCCGGATTCTAGCAGGGAGATCCGGATGCTTTTGCTCGCCGGATAAATGTCCGGCGACCGCTGCACATATGTGAAGAGCTTCATTGCTTGCATGTGTTTCTACCTTGTCCGGCAATTCACCGGAAACGGATCCGGCAAATCGCCAGATAATGTGAAAGGGCGGTAGGGCTAAATTGATACTATAATCTACCCATATAAAGGGTTTCGTTTCATTGCGACTTTAACTTGCTGAGAATTTAAGACATAATCTAAACCTATCGTTGAGTTTTATGCTGTAATATTATTTATTTATTTATTTATTTTTAGATGTGTATACGTGTTAATTGTAGCAATCCTACAGGCACATAGCCAAGGGGGTCCGGGAGGTCCGGATCCCCCCCCCCTTCGTGACCAGAAATGAAAAAATTAAGGATGGATGAAATAAAATGAAATGGAAAAAAGAAGGATCAGTGTTAATAATTTAAAAAAAATACAGGAAGATTTTGGTTACTCTTTCTTATGAGGAGATTTGTATTACTTGCAATACACGGTGGCGAGGTGAGCGAGATATCATGGAAGAGTCAGGGAATTTGAAATTTCTAGAAAAGTTACACAATTCTCAGAATTTTTACTACTAGTCATGGAGATTTCAAGCTTCCAAAAGCATAGTGTCGTTGAGTAACAGCGGGACATATTTTATCATAATTTTTCTTCATCGTATCCTTGCACAATCAAACATGTTATTTCGAAAATAATTTTCTACTGCTCCTTTAACCTGTCATTTTGAACCGACAGTAGTTGACGGAATAATAAAAACAAATATTTATATGGAAAAGGAGTTCTATTAGCATTTCATTCAACAGAAAATTACATTATACAAGACATTTTAGAGTATTACTTTTTATAATAGTGAGTATGTATTTTTCATAATACTTGAGATCATAAAGAAAGGAAAATTATTATATTTGAATTAAGAAAGGAAGGAACGTAAATATTGTAAAAAATTTTCAATACTTTTTTATTCTTTTATTACTCGAGGTTTCTTCATAGTTTTGTTATTAAAATAATTACCAACATATTCTCATTTTATTGTCCTAACAAACATATTGTCCTAATATTGTCCTATATTGTCCTAATATATGTTGATAGTAAAGTAGTTTACATTGATCAAGCTCCTGAGACTTCAGAATTTCATATCACGCCCCTGCCCCCGTTACGAAATCCTGGCTAAACGAATCAATATATGTTCCAGTGAAATAGTTTAGAATGATCGAGTCCCTGGTGTGATCAAAGTATTTCATGTCACGGACCTCCCCTTCACGAAATCCTGGCTACGTGCCTGAATCCTAGTATCTACAAGTAAATTGGATCAATATCTTATGCAACATAATTCAAGGCATTTTTATTTTTATGACAATGAATTTTTTGGATCTCGAATGTTTAATCAATTTTTAGGGTCACGTTGGTAGGCCTTATAAGATCAATGTTAGTAAGCCTTGTAAGATTAGCACGACCATCTGTCCGTTACTCCAAATGATAACTGTTGAATGGAAGCGAATCTCTGAATTCTGTTTATCGCAATAAACGACTAGAGCAATTATGTCGTCCGAGTTCATTAATGGAGTCAATTCGTTAAGATCTTCATGGGTTAACATCTCCGTTAAACATCTTTAACGGTAGATGTGCATATTGTATAAATGAAGTACCCGGTATGTTATGAAGTTAGACTTTTTTGAAGTAAAAAGATAAAATAGTTTTTGAAGTTAATTCTTTTTAAGCTAAAAGTTTTTTTGAGGTTAAACATCAGAAAATATTGATGAGATCGAAAACCCTCACATACCTAGAGTATGAGGAGGCATATAAAGCGTAGAGTAATATTTTTGTTTGGCATTTGTTTAACCTCAATTGTAAGTTTTTAGACCCCAAAAAAGTAGGTCAAGTGATGAAGGTAAAAACTTACATTTTTTATGTATGAGAAAGTATATAAAACTGACCGCTTCAACTGCCAGCATAGAAACTACTATTGATGTGTCACGTGATCCTATTTACTGTCTTTATCTGAGAGTTGTAAGACGGTAATGTCTTTCTTTTTTAGTTTAGTTCCATTAGACTTTTGGTATTATTATTATGTTTATTACGTACAAGGGTAAGAACATTTACTTTCCTCCAAGGTTCTCTTCGATTTTCTATACAGCCTTTTTGTTTGTGCAACACAAATAAAATTGATTTGAAAACTCAATAATAATATGTCAGTCATATGTTGTCGTCCTTCTTTTCAATGTAATCATTACATCGTTACATATCCCAATGTATATAACATAATCATCCTTTCTCAAATTTCCAACTCCTATTTTCTTCGATGTAATAAGTGTTACTAAATGTTTAGTGTTACTTTGTTAAGATACGCTTTAGAATAATTCTATACTAATATGTAGTGCAGTTAATTGTAAAAATAAGGACCAAATAAGCACTGGATTTTGTTTATTTTGAAGTCTAATAAAGTTTATTTGATTACAGTAGACTTCCGAGTATCCGCCTTGCGACTATTAGGCCTAGTTTTATTTTATCGTAAGTAAATAAGGAAGTCAAGGCATTGCATTGGCAACATTGTCAAAGAATTGGAAGTGGGCGACTGCTACGATCCTCTTACGTGTCTTGTGCAAAATACAAGTTGTGACAGGAAAGGTGCTGGGTTCTGCTCCTTGTTCATTATTTCGTCAGTGCGTAACGGACCTCAATACAGTACGCATGATTATAACAATACAGTAATTACTTTACTGCATTCGTAAATTGTTCTTGAGGCGTGCTTAATGTTTTTCTAAAGTGTACTACAGTGAAGATGTGAAAATGGGTGATACACGAAAAAAAAGTTGTACTGACTATAGGCCTATAAGACACTATTCATAGAACTTCGGCCTATCCGGCTCTTTTGTTATCCGGTCTGTCTTTCCGCAACATTATGGGGCGTTTACACTTGGTCGATTTAGTCGCACGGCTAAATCGACTCGCTGCATTTGCGCAACTAAATCGAAGCAACTAGACCGAATGAGATCGATGAATGTGTTCAATTGTTTCAACCGAAATTGAATGCTGCTTGTCGACTTGCTCTCCTCTGGTCGATTCGAAATCGACTGGCAATTTTAAAGATGTCCAAGAAAAAAGTAATTGGTACAATTTGCGGTGTTATAGCAGAAGAAAATAGAATCGACCACAGAAAATAGAACGTCTTTCAATTCAGTTGCTAGTCGATTAGTCGCTTTCGATCAACAAGCGATTAAGTTGAAGTTCTGTTTACACGGTCGATTAAGTTGAAAGTGACGTCAATTCAACTGAATCGAACGCAAATCGACTAAGTGTAAACGCCCCATTAGACCGGATACTCGTGAGTCTACTGTAGTTTCTGTTCCACATGCACTATTTACCCTACTGCATCTATTATTATTATTATTATTATTATTATTATTATTATTATTATTATTATTATTATTATTATTATTATTATTATTATTATTATTATTATTTGTACAATAATTATGTATAAAAACCGTATCGATTGTTTTTCATTTTAATATAAAGGGATTATAGAAACAATTATTAGGATCTCTGTTATTTTGTGTTAGCATAAGTGGCCATTTTTAGCATGTACTGAATAGTATGCAACCTGCAATAGTGCATTAGTATCTAACAGTGGAGTAGTTTGGGTTGTCTAATTTGAAGGGCTTCAGAGGTACTCTATTACCTTTTCAATCTTCAGGACGTGTGACTTCCCCACTCCCCGTCGAATCAAAAATCGAAAAGTACTGCATCATAGGCGATTAGTTGTGATGAACATCCATCTCTGAGCCGCTGGTAAAATCTGATGACTTCTTTCTATGCAAAAATCTAGTAAAAGATACACACACACACGTTCTTTTATGTATTAGTGAATTCCTTTATATGTGTTTTTTTTTTTTTTTGAATGAATTATTTTAATAGGTTTAGGTTCTACTGTACTCGGTGAGCTCCCTTGGTGCTATTTGGATAACATACGCGCCCTTTCGATTCCCTGTGGAAACTAATGTGGTTCGAATTTCGCGTTAAACTTTAGGTCCACGAATGGGACTCTAAACTAGAAAATCCAATTCGATTTACTATACCTGGGTATTTCAAGATATTCTAATATTTTTATGATATACACTGTGTAAATATATAACACTTCATGAATATACGTATTTATATCTACATTTCTTCGTATTCCAGATTTATTACATATACCTAAGAACAGTAACATACTTCTTAGGGCATATTTTACTACCATGCGAGACATGTTCATTGGAAACAGATAGCTGTGTATAACCTACTAGTTGAAGTGTTCGTTCTAGCCCCGTAGCTGGTAAGATTAATAAAATTTAGTTAATACATTTATGACCTTTTTGGCTTCATACTCGGGAAACACATAGACGCAAGTCTGAAATCATTTTTAATTCTGGATCCTTACAACCTAAAGTCGACTCGAAATATGCTTTCTCAAAGTTAAGATGTTCCTAGTTAATTTGCTCTTTTGTATGCCCGAGAACGGAAGAATTCATTCCAAACTTGTTTTCCAATCAGAAAGAAATAAGCAACTGACAAATTTCTCCATCGTTCTTCATTGATTTTACACGATTGCAGGAACTCATCCGGAACTCGGCCAAATTTGTATGATGATAAACGTTTACGAGCTTAGTACATATAAAATATTAAGGTATACCGAACTTCGGTTCCTGAGTTATTGGCTACCAACTTAAATAATAACACAAAACCCTGACTTTGATCGCTAATAATTCTGGAACTATAGGTCTGCATATAACCAAATTTGATACGGTTGAAGAACTGAACAACTTTAGTACGTAGTTCCAGAGATATTGGCTATGATAGCTGAGGTTTCTGGACTTACTGTAAAAAGTCTAAACCTTATATTTGATGGTGAATAACTTAGAAACAGGAAGGTTGGCACATCTTAATATTTAACACAGATTGTAAACTTGTCACAACCTACCATCATGCTAAGGTTGGTCGAAATCGTATTGATTTTCATCGCTCGAGGACGATGTAATTATCCTTGCGATTTTAAAAAAAAAAAGGTAAATCAGAAGAAATACGAAAAAACTATATTTCTTCCGTTTTCGTTGTAGAAAATAGTTCTTATTTAGCTATTCATATACATACATCTTACTCCACACTTTTAACTATTGGTTAGATTTTTGAATCACTCACAGTGTCTTGTGTATAAAAATCTGAAATTCTTATGAAGGCGTGAGAGTAGGCTTAATTAAAATCAGTTCAATGATTTTTCAGTTATTTATAAGTTTATGCATTTATGAATGCTCCAAGTGACACGGTGGCTCAATGGTAGATCTCTTACCTCTGCTGCATGGAGTTCATGGTTCAATCGCCGGCCAAGTAAGTTTGTGGTGGACAACATCGTGTCCGTGTCTTTTGTCGGATTATTACCGTTTCCTTTCACATTCTTATTCCACTAATTCTTCCATCACCATTCATTCGCTTTAATTACCCATCTCCCTTGGCCTAAAAGGCATAATCGAGGGACGATAAACCGACAGATTTCATTTTGTGAATGCTCCATCCGTTATACGCAGTTTCATTACAAATTATACACGCACTTCAAATATCTATACACATTTAATTTGTTTGAAGATTATCTGTATAATATGTTACAAAAAAGAATATATCTTGAAAACTTTTAACTATGTTCCTAGATCATCTTGATTTCCTTTTTCTTCTTATTTGTAACAACTTAAAACACCCGTTCTTCACACAAGAAGAGGAATTTTATGAAAAATATTTGAAAGTTATTGTTGGTCCCCCTTGTTTTCCCTTAGGACACACACTTAAATCGAAATGAAATAATAAAAACCCAGGTCCTGTCACGTGCTAACTATTTTGATAAATTCATTTTAAAAAGTTCAAACCGTTTCTTCATTTTTGCCTTTTTTTTAAATACATGAGATAAAAAATATTATGGGAATTGGCTCCTTTGCTCTTTAGAAGTCGAATTTCCTAAAAAGAAACACATTTTAACTTATTTTCAATAAGGGGTTTATATACAAAGTTTAATTTGCTCAACTTGAGGGACTCGTGGGGTATCCTACTTTTGACATTGAGCTTGTTTCCAAAATGAATTATACTATATAGGCCTACATTTATTTCGGATTTTAGATTTTACTGTTCACAGAAAGGTTAGTTGTGCGTCTGCGTATATATGATTGTCAATTTTGCGAAAAACATTCCGAAACCGATAAAGAAAAGGAACTTTAAAAACGCAGTTTTCCAATATGTATTAGTATATATATAGGCCGGATCCAGGATTTCTTGAAGGGGGTTGCACCAATAACTACCACTACATTTGATTTAAAGGTTTAAATTTTTAAATGCCTTTAGACATCTGTGGTGTGAATGAGGAATGTTACTTTGTTCAGTGAATCCTTTTCTTCAACCTTCAGAAAATAGACTTAAAATATTGCTTTTGCAAAATTAAGCTTTCTTTTAAGCCTCAAACGGACACATGACAGCAGAAAGTTTTGGAAAATGTTGCTTTTTCACTGCTAGGTTTTCATTTTAGATAGTGTGTATTTACACTGAAGGGGAGTGCATGTGCACCGGTGTACCCCCCAAAAAATACTATGTCCTTACTTTATTCCATAATGTACTGTGTCTAATATTGTCTTAATATGTCTATTTTCTTATGGCAAAATGTACTATATCCGATTAACAAAGCCAACTACTTCTATGAGGATCCTTTCTAAGGACTCTGATATAAAATTTATTTTCATGGTATTCTTTCCGAGTATAAATGATACTTAATGCATGCTTTCATTTGGCAACATCGTATACGCTACAACACTGTTGTTAATATTATTGTTAAGATCATTGCTGATGTCACTTTTATTAATCACTAGCAGTACCAGTGAAGCCATATCTAGCATATTGGTGCTAGATCTAGCATAATTCACATGCATTTAGCATCTAGCATCTTGACTTTAGCATCTTGGCCAAATCTAGCATAATTTCATTCTTCCCTCTGATGAACAGAAAAAGAACGAAAATTTAGATGGTTCATGGACCGTCGGGAATTAATCTTCTTAGTTGAAGCTATGGTGCTGAAGGAACAATGAGACCAGTCAGTATTTTCGCGGTTGTAATTCATTGTTGAATTCACAGAAATGTTCAAAAATAACACAACGTGACTCTACAAAACATATTTATTTAACCATAATTTTGTTACCGTCAACTGAAACCTGAATGTTTGGTTATCTGGGATGTTTCTGTCCCTTTCAATGTACAACTTGATAGGGGAGGGATATGAGCGTCAGGGGACAGATATATATATATATATATATATATATATATATATATATATATATATATATATATATATATATATATATAGATAGATAGATAGATAGATAGATAGATATAGATATAGATATATAAGTTTTTTATAGTAATACACTAAAAGAAATGCTTCAGGCCTGTGTCGGAAGCGGCATGATGTGTATATATTTCTTAAAATGTTATCCATTCATAAAACATAAATTCGACCTTCCTCCCCTATAATGTGTCATTTACCAATTTATTTCATTATCATTCCTGACAGCGTCATATTAGCTTTGTACATAAATACAGTTTAAACACTTCATTAAAATAATGAACATAAGTAGGGGGCGGGTCTTTAAAATTAGTTAGGAAAGATAATTTGAAAATCTGGCATAATTTACAAAAATCTAGCATAATTCAAACCTGTGTTTGGCATCATCGCGAGTCTCGAGTGTGGCAACCCTGAGCAGTACTCATTTTTAATTGATTTTAGTTGAGATCGAACAGTCAACTTTATGTGCAGTTCATGTAAGAAGTTAGTCTTATGAACCAAGTTCAATAGAGTTCCCGTGCTCACTTCTAAGTAATGAAGACACTTAAGACTATTATGCTGACACGACCAGAATAGTCGCGTAAAAGACAAAGAGATTCTGAACTCTGGAAAAGAAAACCTTGAAAACAAAAGAGATGATGGGAAGCAAGAAATAAAGGATTTCCTATAGTATGGAAGCATAATGCCAAATCGTTCTGTAAAGCAAGTACAATCACGGAAGTTGAAGTAGCGAATTTCAGAGGAGGTATTGGAAACTAACTACGTCTACTGTTCAAACAAAATTTATAAATGGAGTGTGAGAGTGCGTCGTGTAGATGCTGACAAAGTAAAACGACTACAAAACCGTAATTTAAACTTCTACTCTGTACGTGCAAGGACCGCGCGCAAGTCCTGTTCAGATTCACAAAACCACTTTTATGAGATTCTGACAATAAAACGAAGGAAAGCAGAACTCGCAGCACGATTAATAAGTAAGATGAGGAAATAGTGGAAAAGTGAGGAGGATTACAAGTAGTTATTGCTCTCAGAATTGAATAGGAATAATGATGAACATATAACATAGATTAAATGCATAGAAAAGCATTATGTAAGAAATAGAACATAAATAAAATCTTACTTAAAATCAAGCTTATACATCGAAAGAACGTTGAAAATGCACCAAACATAATACGACGGTTGGGCCTGCAAATATGAAACGTATTGGCAAGTCTTGAGTCATTATTATTCTCGTCAGATGTGATACTACATATTTTACGTTGTTATACATGACCTCCAGTCTTCAGGTACTTCTACTGTTGTTTAGAATTGTGGGAGTGGCAGAGGATCAAATCAAACCACATCTTTTGTCTGGCATTTTCTAAATTACGTTTCGCGACAATATTTCAAAGCACTCTTAAGCGAATCAGCTAGTATTTTGCGCATATTCTGTGATAACTGCACAGGACAGAAGAAAACTTATGTCATGCTCTTTATGTTAACGAAGTTCTGTGCAAAAGCAAAACTTGATTTGCATTGGGTGTTTCCTGTGAGAGGGAAGTCACACTCGCCAGCTGACAGAACCATTGGATTGGTGAAAAAGTAGCTTAAAGAGAAAGAGTCAGAATATTGACTCTAAAGATTATGATGAGAGTTTCATCAGTAGGAACACTTCATACTGAGAAACAAGTAACTATACAAACTTCGAACTAATCAATAAAACATTTATTAAAAGGGAACAAAGTATTTATTATGACAGATGCAAAGGTAATCCATTCCATTCACAATACTTCAAACAAAAAATACGTAGAACAGTTTCACAAGGAAGGAACTGCAGCTGAACACAGCATTAAGTTAAAGTGCATGCTAGTAAAGTTAGTTACTTTTGAATCTCAGGTAAATGAAGAGAGTAAACCATATGTCTACGTCAAAAATTGAAGATGTCAGAATTCATTTTGGAAGGATTTGGTATATCGTGGGAGCAGCACATTCTGTACAATAGGTGCTTGACTGATACGACACAAGGAACAAGGAAGATTACCAAGGACATGGAAAACAATACATACTTTGACAAGGACATCTATTAGAATCTTAATCTTACAGATTATGAACTTATGTGCATATATTTGATGTAATACGTAATAATATCGGAGTGTATAGTTTCAGTATATCACTTAGCAAGGAAGTATCTCGAAAATTAACCTGTATTTTTGTCTTTCATAATTTTAATCTTAAAATATGCTATATCAATTTTCGTTTAGTACCATGATATACTATATTCATATATCAACCCAAAACGTATTATATCCACATTTTTTCAAATATTAAATATTTTATTAAAATTATTGAATATATGCACACTCTAAATTATGTATTTGTGAAATAAATCTATTCATTGTCCCTTGTACGGCACAATTCAAGAAACATTTTTTTCCATTTCCTGAAAAAAATTAAACTAGATATAATATATTTTGGAAACAAGCTTATCATTTTGAACTCCTTCCTTACTTAGGATGCACAGTTTAATGAAAGTGACATGATAAACAATCAGTGCAAACTAAGTGCTAAGTATATCAAAAATTCATTTCAAACAGAAACACAGGATGTGGAATTGCGGTATAACGGACAAACAAACAAACGTCCATTCAGCTTTATACAAATTGTATTAACTTAAGAGGTATGAAAAGAGAATTATCTCCTGAAAGTATCCTTTTGTATACAATCCTAGTTATATAGTAGAGGCTTACTTTGTTTGGGATCCCTGAAGGGTGGTGTGCTTTCAGTGTCGAACAATGATACCTTTCAATGTCCTTTGTTTCAAAGTATACAGCGACATTCATGTTATTCGGAAACAGATATACAATAAATACAATAGGACTATAAAGCATCACGTAGGATACACGTAAAAGCTATTTTGTTACGATGAATGAAACTTAAATATTTATATATTTATTTTAATATATGAAACTTACGTTAATCGCGCATTTACATACATATGGTATTTTACAATAATATATTCACTGCACACAGTACGTGTGCTGTACAAATAGGATATAATACATCTACAGTACAAAGTGGATGGTGACAATGTTGCCAGCCTATTGTATACATACATTCTTGATATCTATTGTATATTAATTTAAGGCAAACAATTTCGTTGCCTCTATTATCTATGTGAGAAAGGCTACTTATGTATTTATATGTAATTGTCAACCATATTTACACTCCAAAAAGTTTCGAATACAGTAAACAAAGTAGTATATTATACACTACTATACGTTGTTGTATTACACACTATACAAGTTACCTGTTCAGCATTGTATCTATATGAAGCGCCGACTTGATATATGGGTTTGAATTGTGAGAGAGAAAAATGCAGTAAATAAAAGAGAAAATAACGCCAGAAGAGATATACAGTATTCTTGGAAATATTAGACTGAGAAAATATGACTTTAATGATGCTTATAGTACAAAAAACTGAATGAAATAGTAATACTGAAATGGATCATGTAATCAAAAACCCAAGTTAATGGTAATGATGCATTGAAATAATTTTCATCTATGTTAAGCTTACGATTAAGTGTTTGTTTATAATTCATAGGAAAGCGTTCGCAACCTTTTACATATGTAGGATGCATTCTTCACTTAGGTATGTGATGGAAATTTAAATGCCTTGTTAGCATTACCTGATGACTGAGCAAGTAAAAGAAGAGTATTTATTATTTACATTTAACTCTACTGCATTTAAAGTTCTCACAAAAAGTTACATGCGTTCTTTAACAATTAGTAGTGAACAAGTTCATATTGACCCAATACTTTTGTCCAGACAACTCCGTGTCTGAGTTCTGTTATAAATATATTAGTAGATGGCAATAAAAAATCGTTACGCCCATCAGTAGAGGCAAGCGTGCTCTGTGTGCATTGTTATGAGGAAAATACTACAATATTGAGTGAGAAGGTGGTAACCACAAGATACAATCAAACAGGATAGATGCTCTTGTCTATGGAATACTGTCGTGCAGAATGAATTGTGAGACGGTGAGAAAGATTCATCTAAGTGATTATGACCGTGGCAGAGCTGTTGGTCGGCTTTAGACAGATCAAAGTTGAACAGAGATTGTATATATGATGGGCGTATCAAACTGTGTTATTTCCTGACCCCAGAAGGCAGTTATTATAAGAGCCACAGCTGTGTATATACATGATGGAGGACATGCAAGGCGTACAACAGTTCTACAGGATCGATAGACAATTTCACAAGAAGAAATTACTCTGATACTCTAGCCTAAATTGCTTACGTGTTTGCCGGTGTTCCTTATGTCATTATTTTTCCCAAATTCATTTCCTGGCGATTAAATAGTTTTGGGCTGTGTGCCCCAAAGACAATGAAACGTGTTCCATTAGCCTCCTCACCCTCTCGTCCCAGATTATAGTGCTATAGGGAAAATTGTGGCTTGGATATGGAGATGGTCCAGTGTGACTTTCTCAGATGAATTACGATTCCGTGAGACAAGTGTTTAGTTATGTCACACAATCAGAGATGGAGTGGGACAGTGGGTCAAGTGGATCAAGTTTTCTGAGTGGGTCAGTGGGTCCTGGGTCAACAGCATGTGACCCACTGTGACCCACCACTCACCGTGACCCACCACTCACCGTGACCCACCACCCACCATGACCCACTGCGACCCACCACCCACCGTGACCCACTCCGACCCACCACCCACCGTGGCCCACTGCGACCCACCACCCACCGTAACCCACTGCGACCCACTGACTCAGTATGATCTACCGACCCTCTCTGCTCACTGCATTGTAGAGAGTATCTTCTGAAGACTGGTAAATTTGTCACCGTTTTACTTTCAAGACCTTCATTTCCCTTTCTTTTCCAATTGTTTCTGTCTACTTACCTGAAGTGAGTATATCTAACCAAGTGAAAAAAGAACTTCAGACACTTTTGGATATTGGTATTTTTAATGGTAATAATAGCAATAGGACTTACACTACAACTTGGCTTTCGAGACCTGTGAGTTTTTAGAGCTAACTACTGGAAAAAATACAATTTTGAATCACTGTAATATATAAATTATTTATAAAAAAATGAATGTAACTATGTGTGCCTGATCATCACGGTCAAATTGCAAAGTCAAATGAAATTACTTTTGGTATATAGTTAGGCCTTAATCCAAATTGGGATGTTATATTGCTTTTATTATAATGCATAATATTCTAAGGAGGTAGTGAGGATCCGAATTTTTGCGAAAAAAATGAGTATCTCGCAAGCCGTTAAACTTACGAAGCTGAAATTCACTGTATTAACACTCTATTGAAAATAAACAGAATGTGTCCTAGCAATTTTTAAAATTCTCCTTTATGTGGGGGGGGGGGCTTTCTATATATATGGAAAATTGGTAGTGAGTTGGTTTGTAAAAATGATCGAAAACGATCGATGTTATTTAAGAAATAAAAATCAGAAACAAAAAATACAGTGCTTGGATCCATATATTCATTGCTTTCTGCTATAATAATTGCTGAAGCTTATGTTTATTATATGGAGCGCTCACAGCACAAGGCAATCAACCCATAAAGTTGTGAGGAAAATAGGCATAAAATTTGTACTGTAAGCTTGATTACACGGAAATTTGAAGTTTGGATTGTACGCATAACTGTATGGAAAATTTATTTTTTTCCCTTTACGTTGGTCTACTTACCTTGATTTGGAACTTTCAAATTTCATCCTTTTTTCCACTGAAAAGTATTGATAATTCAACAAGGAAATAATTATACTATGATAATTTAATTGAAATTCATCGTAATTTGGCACATGGCAAACAGCAGTGTGGTAATTGAAGTTGAAGAAGGAGGGAAATTTCCATTCACCTCTGAATACTTTCCAGAAACCTCGTTCGCTTTCGCTTTCTAGACGGGGGAGGAAACTTGGTAATGGTATCAAACCTGTATGTGTAATCACAAAAATTAAATTTATAAACAAATAAGAAATCATCAGTTTATCACGCTTTAATTGATAATTTATTCACAAGATTCCCTATCAAAGGCGTGGTAGATGAAGTTTCTGTTCTACATGGGTCGATATTGCCAACTGACATGGTCGATATGGAAAAGATGTTGTATGGTGATAGAGAGATGCTACTTCTTGCTGAGTATTTCAAAACTGACCGCGAAAGATCGTTATCAGACTTAAGTTTAACAAGTAGATTGTCGATAAGAAGTTGCAGAAATCGTGTAAGAGTATTATCAATTTCCACGACAGAGTACGAACGGAGATTTCCCCTTATTAATTTACAGATGACTGCTATTAGAAATAGATTAAGTGCTCAAACATTGTCTAACTTGTTGTTCATCAATGTTAATGGCCCACCGCTAGACAAGCTCAAAGTAGAGGAGCTAGTTATTTCTTGGCTGAAGGATGGACATCATTCCACTGCGGATGATTTACCGCCAAAAAGTTACCAACAGGAAAGAAATAAATCCGATTTCAGGTTTGTTTTAAGGTGGAAAATTACGAGTTACGGAAAATGTATACCGGTACTTATATTACTAATGGCTTATTTGTGTTATTCAACTTTGTACCTACTTTTTAGTAAGTCTCTTCTTTGCTTTAGGTAAACTACTTTTTAATAAATATTCATAATAATTGCAATTATGCATATTTGTAACTTAAATTTAACGTGGTGTTTTAGTGATTACACAAATTACAATTATGAGCATAGTTTATGGAGATGCTCTCACATAGGGTACCCGAGCACCTTTATACCCTATGAACAACTGATTTTTCAAGTCTTTTGTGAGAAAGATACTGTGAACTGAGAAACCATAACCTTTTCCACATTGTACAAGGGTATTTTCCTGCGAATAGAAGTTTCTTGTGGAATGCGTTCAGAAATTAACACTTGCAAGAATACTCTCTTAGTACAAGTATATTTTAGGCACACACTAATTTCCCCCACCTCGAACTGTTTCAATTTCCTCACTGACAAACACTTTACCATTTTATATTGTAAAGGTCAGATCCACCGTTATTGTAACAGTGTGGTGCTTGAGCGATTGACTAGAAATTCAAACTCCGATTAGTGACAATTTCACAGTAAACTCTTTAGTCAGGTCAGAAGAGGTCGTGGATCATGTTCAGAGTTGATGACGATGGATTTTGGTGAGTCAGAGTAGGTCAAAGTAGATGAGAGTGGTTTATGATGGGTGGTGGGTCACGGTGGGTGGTGGGTCATGGTGGGTCGTGGTGGGTGGTGGGTCAGTGGGTCGTGGGTCAAGTTTTCATTTACCCACGCCAACTCTGCACACAATGTGGAGAGAAGGAAGGGGAACATGATACCATCCCCAACGCATCCGTAAAATGGGACAGATATGAAGGTCACAGACTTGTGGTACAGGCGGGCATAGTGGAAAACATAAGGGCACAATTGCACATCTTCGGCGTATTAACCGTCACTAGCGAACGGTATTCTACCTAGGTCCTGAAACGATAATTCGTTTTTCCTTGGTGCAGTGGATACCGATTTTCTTTAATATAAATTAAACATAACTTTCTTACGACTGAAATCATAGATAACGTAACATAATTTGTTATCTCTACCAATCCTGAATAGTTGGAATAGTAGTCTGAAGAAGGAAGTGATATACTTCCGAAACTGTAACATTTCTCGTTAATTTATAATAAAGAATATAGACAACCTTGTAAGAAAGTTATGTTTAATTTATGTTTAAGATGGACACAAAGCCTTTTTTATAAAAATATATACGATTTTCTTTATATAGATTATAACTTTAGCACCACACATAATATTCTAAGTGAACACTAAAGAGTGAGAATATTAACTCTATGAATTGGCCAGCATATTATCCAGATCTCGATCTTATCGTATAGGGCTAGGGTTCTCTTGGAAGATGAGTTGCCCAGAGGAATCCACTACTCTGGATCTTCCAGGCTCTTAAAACTGCCCTTAAGGAACAGTTCTGATAATATCCTAGGCTCTCTTAAACACCCTTATCTGCAGCATCCTGAACAGTTGTGCAGGATGCTATCCTCTCCGAATTGGCCATATGACTTACTGATATTATCAGAATTCTTGTCTCTAATGGCAACTTTGTATTTCATTTTCTTCAAGTAAAAATAACGACACACGAAACAATCCAATTGAACATTAATTTGAACCATGTAAAAGTAAATGATGAGACGATTGTTTAGTAATGTTCTAAATATAGTGTGTATTTTCACACACAAAAAAATTTGTTTCTAAAAATTCAATGACGGACGGGCAACGACGCCAGAGGGGGAAAGGGGGCGTGCTCGTGCCGGAGGCTAATCCTTTCCCCCTCCCGAATGCTCTTCCAGACATGATATATTTTAATATAAGTGAAGTAATAGAAAAGTATCCTTTTCGTTACTCAAACAATAGCTGTCCCCCAAGAAATGTTTCTTCCCCTGCTCTTACCACTCCAAAAGTAGAGCCGGGGTCGTCATTGTGTCTATGATTTCTTTTTCTCAATTCGGAAACTGAGTAGTTATATCTACTTGCACAAATTTGTCTGAATATCTTAAAATTATTTGTTTTCTCCTTGTGTATTGTTCGTACTTATTCTTTTAAACTAATTTTGTTCAGGTCTTTTATTGTATCAATGAAGGAATATGTAAACTATTAGAAATACGAATTAGTACTTATTTGGAAGGTGGAGATCGGGCTCAGAAGCTGCTAAACATAAATCTTGTGTTACATTCAATTAATTATTTCATATCGTAAACGTGTTTGTATTATATTTCTAATATCCGTAAGTAATCTAGGGGAAATAAGAAATATATTGAAGATATACCATGTTTCAGACACTTGGTCTATGGTCACGAATTGACGACATCGTATTCAATCTTACCATTTGCAGACACTTTTGTTTGTTCGCAAAATTGGTCATCGGTCATAAACAGAAGTGAATACAGACAACTCTGACGTCACATTTCTAATCAAGAGTTATGAGACGAGAACGACATGTTCGATCAATATGTGTATTTAAGGGCAAGATATATCAATGTCTCCCATTTATTTTCATATTTGCCAGAGAGTCTATTCCAGAGACCACACGGAAGACAGAGAAATAAGTTAGTAGTTTTATCCAATCATAGCCTTGCGACCGTTATGGTCCAAAGCCTATGCTATCTGCTGACCAGTCGTTCTTACTTGAAAATTAATTTAAAACGCAATTTTATCCAATATATCACCGTAAGCTTGAGAACTTCAGAGAGTAGGCACGTAGCAACCCGTATCTTCCTCAATAGAATCTTCTTAACGTCACTACTAGCGTGATTTTAGAGAAATCAGATAGGTAAAGCCTTAAAATTTTGTCGTTATAAACTAGAAAGGAAACCAATTTACCTACTTATTACGAGCTAAGTTTTCTTCCCTTAGCTCGTAGCCATAAAAGCTCAATTGTAAAGGAATAAATTTTAACAAAGCTCCTTTTTATATATTTACCCTATCTGGCTGTGTGTCCATTTGTCCAGAAAGACAAACAAGTCTCAAGAACTATTTTTGATGGATCATCATTAGTTTTTGACACTGATGTAGAGGGCCGAAAATTTAGAAATGAGTTTGTTGATGTTAGGTGATATTCAAACCAGTAATAGAAGAAATAAAACATTTCCGATTTTATGTCAATAGAGCATGAGAATTGATGCCTGGAATAGACTGAGCGTCCTAAGAATACATTTCATTCCCATCCTTAGTTCTGTACTAAAATAGGAAGTGATAGTGATCGACTGCAACTTGTGGTTTCAATATTGATCTACATAGAGCAAAAACGACACGAGATAGCGACAACTATCGTTATTAATTTAGCGTTCTAAGAACAGGCACCATTTCTATCTACTCCCTATTCAAACCAGAAGTGGTAGTATTGAACCACTTCCGGTTATAACGTTGATCGCTATAGAGGAAAAACGGTAGTATATAGCAAGAAGTGGTTTTCTGGAATAAATTAAGCATCCCCAAAATATATATTTCATCTCCACTCTAATCCCTCTGCTGTAGCGAAAGTGCTAGAAATCTAATATTGTTTCCGGTTCCAACATTACTTCACAAAAACACGCGTCATACAAACCAAACGCCATCACCTGTTGTACACGTGACATTGCTATTATCGATATGACCAGATCCAGAGCCTTGGGGGCGGTTGCCCCAGACGCTGATGGCAAGGGGCGCCGAACAAGCAAGAAAAAAGAAAAAAAATTTAAATGAGTAAATATCGGTCCGAAAAAATATTGGCGTCCTATTAAATCAATATTGTTGTCGGTTTCAAAGAAATAGATATGCTAAAAAATTTTTTGCTCGCTACGCTCACAATCCAAACGATTCAATAAGTCAGAACAAGTTTTTACTTACTACTTAAAGAAAGTTGAAACGATTTCTTAATGACGATGTGATATACATGACGTCATGTAATGAACTGTCATGCATTTTCGCATGGTGCTCATTATCGAGCAATTTCGCACGGTCTTCTTTATCGGATTAATCATTCCGCAGGTGTGGTGCATTTTCACACGGTCAATCACTTGACTCATCCTGAGATCCCTTTCACTATAGGGCAGGGAGGACTCAGAACAAATGTCAACTTAGTAATAACAGAAAAGACCAAACGTAAGTTCAAATAAATACAAATAATTTCAATTAATCCTAGAGGAGAGCTTAGGAAATTTTTCACTTTCATAACTAATTAACTAACTCTATGGCCTATGGAATCCGGAGGTTCAATGCCGTGTTCACAAAAGCTCTACACTGACTTCTATTCTTAGCCAATTGGATCCAATTTCTACTTTGGATTCATATCGCTGCGAAATCCATCTTAATATTGTCCTCCCATCTGCGCCTAGGTCTTCCTAATGGTCGTTTTCAGATTGGTCTTCCAGTCAAGACTTTGAAAGCGTTTCTACTTTCTTCCTTTCTAGCTACATGACCTGCCCACCTAAGCCCCCTAGACTTGACGACCCTAACAATGTTGGGTAAATCGTATAAATTATGTAGTTCCTCGTTATGAAGTTTCCGCCATTCCCGTTCCTCTTGGTTCCGAATATTCGTCTCAGGATCTTGTTCTCAAATACTTTCAGTCTATGTTCTTCCCTCAGAGTAAGCGACCTTGTTTCGCAACCATACAGAACAACAGACATGATTATCGTTCTGTATATTTTAAGTTTCAAATTTCTCGGCAGAATTAGCGACGACAAGAGATTTTGAACCGAATAGTAACACGAATTCCCAGCTTTTAGTCGATATTTAATTTCTTCGTGAATATGATTTTCGTTTGTTAATATTGATCCTAGATATTTGAAAGTATCCACTTTATCAAAAGTATTATTTAATATTTTAACGCATCCACAATTTGCCGTATTCCGGTCCCGACGCACTTCCATGTATTTAGTTTTCTCTGCATTTACTTCTAAACCCATGTCCCTGCAAGCGTTTAATAAAGATCTCTGCATTTCTTTTTATTCTTCTCCTATCATTCCCTATTAAATTTACATCATCAGCATATGCCATAAACTGGTGAATACCGTTCAACTCTAGGCCCTGGTTGCTATCTCTGATTTTCCTTATAACGTATTCCAGAACAAAGTTAAATAATAATGGCGACAACGCAACTTCTTGTTTCAGGCCATTTTCGACGTGAAGGCTCGTGGACAAAAATTTTCCTACCCGGACTTTACTTTGGGATTCATTTAAACATATCTTAATTAATCTAATTAGCTTTCTCGGTATTCCAAGTTCTGTAAGAACAATGTATAATGTTTCTCTCCTAACCGAGTCGTACGCCTTTCTAAAATCAATAAATAATTGATGTACCAGGGTATTGTATTCCCACTTTTTTTTTCGAGTATTTGTCGAATGGTAAATATTTGGTCGATAGTTCCATCAATCTTGCTCATCAATCTACCTGGGGGTCAATCTTGCTAATAGAATATTTGAAAGGGTTTTATAGGATGTTGACAGAAGAGAAATGCCTCGATAATTATTACAGTCCGATTTGTCGCCTTTCTTATGAATTGGAAACAATGATTGATTCTTTCCACTCTTGTGGCAATTCTTCTTTGTTCCAGATAAGGAGAATCAGTTTGTGTATCTTGTTCGACAATTTTTCGCCACCAGCTAAAATTAACTCAGCCGGAATTTCATCTACACCCGGAGATTTGTGTTTCTTTAATTTCTTTATAGGGTTTCTACTTCTATTCGATTGGGTTCTGGAATATACGGTTCTGCGGTGTGCATCTCTTTTTCTCCACGCCCATTAGTTTTTGGCTGCGTGTTCAGCAAATCGTCAAAGAAATCTTTCCATCTATTTAAGATGCTATCAGTATCAGTGAGAACTGTACCGTCAGCTTTCTTTAATATATAAGCACGAGGTTGATAGCCTTTCTTAAATTCGCTTATCCCCTTATACATGTCCCGAATGTTTTTATTTTTACTGTTATATTAAAGTTCCTTAATTTTAGCTTTCAGAAAATCGCGTTTCTTTTTTCTAAAAGTTTTGGAAGTTTCCCGCCTGATATCTGCGAGATTTTGTGTAGTTATTTCATTCGGATTTTGTAGCCAGCGTAATTTTGCCTGTTTTATCTTCTCTGCTAGTTTAATGCATTCCTGGTCGAACCATGGTTTGTTCGTACGTATTTCCGCGTGTCCCAATTTTTCTTTTTGCTGAAATTTTAATGCTATCTCTAATTTTAATCCAAGTATCCTGAACACTAGTGCACTCCGAATCCTCTAAAACTGAGAATCTATTCTAAACTTCAATCTGGTATTCCTCTCTTACCTGGCTCTCTTCTAATTTGAATGAATTGAATTGAATTTCAGTTTAGCGTCTCTTTCAGCAGCGAGGCTATATGAGACGTGGACCTACTGATTAACGTGGAATCCGAACCACATTAGCTCCTGCCGGGAATCGAACCCGGGTCTCCCGTCTCTTCTAATTTCTTTAAATTAAATCTCTCCGTTTTCGGACATAGAATATTACCTTTATTCAACGATAATCTCTCTCGTATTATCGCTGCTTCCAGGTAGTGATCAGTGTCACAGTCAGCCCCTCTAAACGACCGGACATCAATTATGCTAGATTGCCCTCCTCTATCTACTAAAACGTGACCAATTTGATTATGTGTTTTTCCATCTGGTGATGTCTAAGTGTATTTATGAACGTCGCGATGTGGGAATTTTGTACTCTTCACGATTAGGTTTTTGGATGTTGCAAAGTTCACGAGTCTAACACCGTTGTCATTACTTTCCATATGCAGGCTTTTGTTCCCTATAATCGGTTTGAAAATATCCTCTCGTCCTACCTTAGCATTGAAATCCCCTAATAGAATTTTCATATGGTTTCGCGGAAGTTGGTCAAATATCCGTTCCACTTCTTCGTAAAAACTGTCTTTCATATCGTCATCCTTATCTTCAGTTGGGGCATGTACATTTAAAACAATAATATCACACCACCGTCCCTTAAGAGTAATAAAAGAAAGTCTGTCAGTAACAAATTCAACCCGTTTAATTGCTGGTAATATTCGTTTGTGAACGTAAAACCCTGTTCCTAACTGGTGATTTTTATTTCCTTCCCCGTAAAAGAACGTAAAATTTCCGGAATTCTCAGATCCATTTCCTTCCCACCTAACTTCCTGAACTCCTATTAAGTCCGTCCTGTATTTCTCTAACTCACTCGTTACGGATTTTAAGGCGCCTACCCTATAAAGACTCATAGTATTCCATGTTCCAAATCTCATGTTCGTTTTCTTTTGCTGAGGTCGTGCCAAGTTATCAGTCCTTGTCCGAGGCTTTTGTGAATATTTCTGAACAAGTGCCTTTTTTTTTTACAGGATGAGGTTGTTAGCCTTACCCAAACCGCCAAGCTGGAGGACCACTCCTAGTCGTCTGTCCGCGACTGCTTATTTTTTTAACCAGAAATTAAAATAACAAAGAAAAAAATGATCAAACAAAAGTTATAGTAAAGAAGAAGAGAAAATAATAACATTAACAATGGGGAATTGAAATAAATAAGAGAAAAATAATAACAAAAACTGACACATATTAAAATAGGTAAAAACGAAACACAAAAACAAATGAAAATAAATGAGAACATAAAAAGAATAATCAAAAATTAAAATAATTAGGAACAGAAGATAGAACTATCACAAATGAAAATACAGAATAAAATAAGCAGCTCATCAGAGAATTCAGTCAGGAAGTTCAAAAATCGAAAACAAATGTGACCGCCGTAAAGCACAGAAAAACGTTGTGATTTGTGAAACATAAAACATTAGCTCCATACTCCAAGGTGGTTCTAAGAAGAACTTGCCATCTTGTTATTTTCCAAGCGAACGAACTTCTGTACATCGTCAATCCATTTTGTTCATTATTCCAGCTTTTGGAAATGGGCACGAGCGAGTTCGAACGAGTTTTATTTGAAACTTGACTTGACTCGAAACAACATCTTTAACGGTTCCAGATTTCAGCTCGGAAAATTTCTTCCAACTCAACCCGAATTCGGGTAGAGTTTCGGGTCGAGTCAATCCAAAACTAGCTAAATCCTGTGTGTAGTTTCAAGAATTTTCTACAAGTGTAACATAATGATTACCAATGATATTACTACTGCTACAACTTAATATTATTATGATTATTATTAACAACACAGCTTTAAACATGAAAGAAGATAGTTTATATCTGAATACCAAAAATTAGTTGACTGCCGACCTCGGTAGTCGTGAAGTCACTGTTCACGAGTTCTCGGTTTAGTTCCGGAGTAACAAGTATACGGGCTAGAATCAAAAATTGTTAAAAGTTATAGGGCGCCGCACAGTGGTCGGAATGACGAGAAAATGCAGCAAAACTATTTGCGGGCGTATTGAAAGTGTGGTTTTGTCGATATGGTATTTTTTGAAGGAACATTAGGCTATTTTGATTGTTCTGCTATAATGTGAATAATTTACCGTTTATGGTCAATGATGCGGGTTGCCTATGTAGATGGCGAAAAACATTTTCAAAATCAGGTTTAACCCTCCGACGGCCGCACCATATCTGACAGATACCAGACAAAAAGATAGAATACAGTGTGCTGAGTATATTTTGAAGTCATCACAAACCACTTTTAGGTAAAAGTATCTCGTAGATATGGTGCGACCGATCACGTAAAATTTTAGGTGCTACTGTTGGACGGTTAAACATACATCTTGGGTCGTTGTGAAAAAAATAATAATTTAGAACTTGTAGTAATGTTATTCTTACTAAAATTGCAGAGATCTCATTATAAACAAGATAAACATGTGTTTGAACAGTAACGAAAAACTAAATATAAACTTGAACAATGAAGTTAACGAAAAGTCAGCCCGTGCAAGAAATAATTATAGAAACGAAATTATCTCGCAACATTCACATTTGTAAACAAAACATTGGGAGTTGTCCAATCAAATACAATAAAAATCACAAAATTCGATTGTGAAATTAATCACTTTCAAAAGTCTCTGGTGCCCAAACATGAGATTGGCGATGATTATTTAAAAGTTGTAGCATTTCGTTTGGTATATTGTTATGATTTGGGGCAAACTGGGTCTGAGCGATGAAATTATCGGGTCAGATGATGACAAAAAATGTGTAGCAAGTCTAGTTTTGTATCTTTCCTAGAGTTTTTCCGGCACCTTTTCTCGCAATACCTGCGGAAATCCATTTCGAGACTTGTGAGCTTCTCATTTAGCATCTCTATTGGGAAAGGAACTACGGGTGTAGTAAATCCTCTAGCGATTTACCACGTACGCGAAGACTTGTCTAAATAGCAAGACGACATTACACAACGAGACTAGCTGTCAGTCTCTGTGAGCGTTGAGCGCGCGCCCAGACTCATTTAAGCTCCCTTCGTTTGCCAGGGAGCAGGTAATACCAGCTAATTCTAACAAAAAATCATTAATTGAGAGACCACAGAAAATATTAAAATAAAAATGAAACATTGTACTTTAAAAGTCTACAAATGTATAGCAAAGCATTGATTTCGAATATAGTGTTGTAAAAATGTCCCCAGTGCGCATACGAAATGCTTCAAAGGCATACTATTGGCCTTAAAGGATTTCTATTTTTCTGATTAACAATACTAATATTTAACATCTCATAACTATCAACATACTTAAGAGTAACAGTTCCGTCATACTAAGACACACAAAAAGCAATTTTATAAGACGGTCGATTATCCTCTTCCGGCAGGTGTTGTTTCATGAACGAGTAATGCCAAGATGAAAAGCAGATCTGTTCTACATAGAGTGGATATTCCCTTACTAAAAGACTATAGACGTTCGTTCCAGCGATAAAGTTCATTTTTATTGTTTTGTGAAGCTTTTTTGCTATTTCAACCATGTGCGCCTGCCAAACATTCAAAACTGCTCGGCCCGTGTTTAAGATTGTCAACAGCTCATCCACTATCGAGCCAAAACGAGAAGCGAGCCAAGCTAGCGGCTTATCCAATCGAGCTGGCTCGAGCCTTAGGTCCAGTTGAGACAAACCAAGCCGATGTCTCATCCCAACCGATCCCAACCGAACCGAGCTGATGCTCACCCCAAACGAGCATGGGCTAAGTTAGCCGAATCAAACTGAGCCGATGGTTTATCTGAGTTTAGTCGGTGGCTCATCCCAACTGAGTTATTTGCTCAATTCAACCGAGTCGAGCCCAGGTTGGGCTAATGCTTTTGCTCAAGAGTTCGACCGTGCAGGTCTCAGCCTTGATGGTAATCTAGACTCGTTATCGAGACGAGACGAGATGGAAGCAGTGTCCTCTCTCGCAAGCAACACTAAAAGTATTCAAATGTTCAGTGTTACTGCTTACAAATCTCAAGGTTTTCACTTTCCGGTCTAATCAGGCCATGATTTCAAAACGAACTGAACGAGCGAAGCATATGTCAAACTCGACTCGACTCGAAACTCGACCTCAAAAACAGTGTCTCGGTTCGGAACTCGACTCGAGAAAGTTACCTTTGACTCGACTGGAATTTGAGTCGAGTCGTGTTGTAGCTCGGCTTGCACCCATACCTAAGCTCAAGCATCTCAAGCATTTTAAGAATGTCCACGCCATTTCCAGGCTTCTCCGGGCTAATTGCAATCTGTGGTCAAGATGAATGTAAGTTGATTTTCTAGGCTTCTTCGGATTGCAATTTAAGCGCTGTCTAGCAGAATAATAACTAGAAGTTGCATATACTTATAGTACATTTGCAAGCTTCAATATACGTGGTATATTCTTAGATATACTGCGGTTTAATTTATTGCGCCAACCCTCCACTGGATTGTTCTGTGTCTTTGATCATTACTGCTCTATAAATCTCTAAATATTTGAGTTATCCATCCATTGATTAATAAAATAATCGTTTAACTCTCCGATTTTCTGGAAAGATAGGCAGTCCTCCATGACGATGAGCCAACCTTCATCAATCCTGCTTAATGGTATTAAGCTAAGGCAGTACACATTAGAACATGATGGCGTACAATCTTCATTGTGGAGGTATTCTTCAACGAGACCTATACTCTGAACCTTCCACCAGATGCTCTCGTTAAAATGGTAATGCCAGTCAGAAATCTGGAAATTAGCAAACACTACCCAATGCATTGATTGCAGCAAGCTCAAAATCCACTTTCAGCACTTCAAATTCGTTCTGGTCAGATAACATTTTACGAAATGTAAACAGTTCCTTGTATGTTCGTTCTGTTTTATCTGGCATAAATGCATACGCGACTGGTATAACCAATGTCTTATCATGTGTGATTCCTATATCTGCATGTTCATATTTATTTTAACTTATGTTTGCTCTTTTTCTATTCTTACTTAGTTGACACTTGTTGTAACCTCTTACTCCCTATACAAAAACAGTTTGAGGACGAGTCACATGAATAATAGATGAACCCTGTGAAAATGTACCACAGCTGCAGAATGATTAATTCGATAAGGACCGTGCGAAATTCCTCGAGAATGAGCACCGTGTGAAACAGCACCGTGCGAAAATGCACGGAATCAGTAATGATTTATAGTGTACGTAGGAGTGTTTTCAAAATCAGAAACGGTCAAAATCTGAAATACGTGTTCCGCGTATTGATGGGGGTGATGAATTCGGACAGTTAACCTCTCTTTTCTACCGAATCAGATTAGTCGTGACGGTGAGAATGAAGG
This sequence comes from Thermobia domestica, assembly GCF_964235325.1. NCBI lineage: Eukaryota > Metazoa > Arthropoda > Insecta > Zygentoma > Lepismatidae > Thermobia > Thermobia domestica. The sequence goes on from NC_137464.1 coordinate 187,011,815, forward strand.
TATAAAAATGAGAGGTGTTAAGAGACATACACAAGCTGTTATTTGGGCGGGAATATTAAAAATGAAGATAAACAAAGGTAATAATAACATTTTCAGGCTTGAAGCAGTTGTAGAATTGGAGCTTAACGGGTCAGAACTTAACCTAACGAATTTCGTCCTTTTCAAAGTCTGATCATTACCAGTGATTTTAAAATTCCATTGACATATAAAATAGGAATGGCCATTTCCGGAAAAAGAGTTTTCCGGTTTCCGGAAATCACATTTTCCGTCTTCCGATTTTCCGGAAAATTTTCCGTCTTCCGTTTTCCGGAAGATTTTCCGTTTCCGATTTTCCGGAAAATTTTCCGTCTTCCATTTTCCCGGAAGACTTTCCGTCTTTCCTTTCTAATTTTCCAGTTTCCGGAAGAATTATACTCCGTTTTCCGTTTTCCCTGAAAATGTGATAATCCCTATTCTGTAGGAAGTTTAACCTTTTTAAGAGTTCTGATATATTTATATACCATGGCGTACTATCTATCGTCTTTGACCGCTTATTTAGGTTCTATAACAGGTATTTAAGCTGAGATTTTTTTTATTTTTCAAGTCAAGGATGGACCAAAGAACACCGCAGATGCGTTTTGGAACCGGATGGTCAACTTGGCGACGCCAAGTGGTGGGAAGGAACGTGGCTTTTTTTTCTTAAGGCAAATTTCAAAACTTTTTCACGCCTTTAGTTTTCAAGATATCAGATCGAAACTTTGCATAAGGATTGTGTGTACCTTTGGGTATTTATCACTTTTTTAGATCCCTACGTGAAGCAGGGGTCGGGCCCGATGGGCGCAAGTGTTACTAAGGGGTGATTTTTTCAGAAAAAAATCCGTTTTTTCCCGATTTTTCCGGTTAAGTTTTATGATACGACACGTGGTACCGTTGGTAAGTATGTTCTATCGTGAGAAAAACGAGGTATAAACCATGATCCTACGATAAATAGTAAGGAAGCAGTAGCTGTTTGAGTGAAAGTCTAAAATTTACGTCAGAAAGTGGAAATTCTTAAAGGGTGAAACTTCTTGCAATCTGACGCCTTTGTTACATTTCTATCTAATAATTCATTGTTAAGAGCTCTTCTTTGTTCTATGAATCTTTCAAGCATTCCATGTATGCTGTTCCACCGAGTTTTAACTTGCTGTATAAGGAAATGTACTGCTAATCCTAATAACCTTTACTGTTTTTCCAGTTCTGACGTTGCCAACGTACTATGTTTAAAGTGGGAAACAATCCGACTAACAACACTTAACATTTTCTCGATTTTTTTCTATTGCAAGACCCTTATTTATAGAGTTGTAGGGTCTGAGCAAAACAACATATGCCTACATACGGAAGTTCTCGTACCGCACTTGTGATATTACTAGCATTGTCATAGACAATTGCATGTATTTTATCTGAAATGTTCCACTACTCTGCAACATGTGCTAAGTGCTGAGTTAGGTTTAACCTTGTGTGCCTCACTTCTGTTTCAATTATTTGAAGGACTGAACTTATTGAACTTAGGTGGAAGCATATAGTGGGCTTCGATTGTAATATAACTTTCCGTAGCCTGCGAAGTCCACGGACTCCTCGACTTCCCCATTTTTTAGGTATTACTATTATCTTTCGAGATCTCAATAAGCGATCACTGAACTGTGAATGTGAAACCTAAAGTTCTTTTAACTACTGCCATGAGTCTGCCCTTAGGGGCACGCATAATCAGGGTTTCCCCGAAACACGCATGATCGGGGATTTCCCGGTTCATACGAGTGATCCAAAAACCCTCACGCAAACAAACAAACAAAAAAAAAATAACTAATAATAATAATAAGTGATTAAGTAAGAGTTCAAATAGATGTGGCAGGAAGGAATGTTTCCACGCTGAGTTGCTCGACCTGTGCTCCCCTAGCTTTTTTATTTTTCTTAACCTCTTTTTGGTTGCAGTCCATTTTGTTACGCAGTTGGTCGTGGGTGAGCCAAGCGTTCAGCGAGGTTACCAGAGGTTATTCACGAAGCTTTCGGATTATATGTCTTAATTTTAACCCTTATAGTTCTGTCCTTCCTTCTTTTCTAAATACCTTGTCCTCTTCAAATCATCCTATTTTGTTATTATAGTTCTTTAAAATATATATATATATATATATATATATATAACAAAGGTATTTTCTTGGATCTAACACAAACATTGAGTTTATCCCTTAATTTGTTGTCAGTAAGCTGACGAAAGAAATAGATCTTCCTCTGAAAGAACAATGTGGTAACAGTGGTATGGTAAAAGTAAAGAGTAAAGAGAAGCTTGAAACTGCTTTCAGGCAACTTTGGGTCAGACTGTTGTTTTCATCTATATCTCTATCTTATGTTCACTTTATATCAGGGATGCAAATAAGCAACAAAATTTTACTAGCCCAAGAAAAAAGCTACTAGCCCACATCCCACAATAGAAAGCATTTACTTCGGTACGATATTAAATACTCGCCCGCACGGATGAACTACTCGCCCTGGGCAACTTTGACTCACAAAGAGGGTGTCCGAAGTGTGAATCTCAGATTTCAAAAATGTTTGTGCAGATCGTTAGGGAGGCTCATGGAATAAAGATCGGCACAACAAATTTCGGCGGAACTCTATATTTGGGTGGGGCAGTGCCCCTTTTCGGTTTTCGGCTTTCGTAGTAAAAATCGGCCTTTTGATTTGAAAATTGACTTATTGTTGTCGACAATCGTTATCATTCGTCTTTATTTGCGTAAAGATACTTTAATTGTGGGTCGAGGATTCCTGTGTGAGGGGTCCCCAATGGCGGATTTACAAGGTAAAAACTAGGGGTGATCGACCCCAGGCTAGGATACTATATCATGAGTTTACTATAAACTTTCAAGAATGTATAAATAATAGCTTCAATTATTTTTGTAACTAAAAAAAAACTGGGGGCTGCCCTCGGTCCCGGGCTAGATCCACCACTTGGGTTCCCCTCACAGGTGTGATACTTGTTGCTCCTTCAAATATATCATTAAAAGGTTTTTGAGGAGCACATGTGCGGCACAGGTCTGGGATGCCGAATCTTAGTTTCTGGGATGCCGAATCACAAGTTGAAAGACAACTGAAGGGCTTGAAATAGAACTGAAGGACTGAAGTTTGGCAGAATTCGTGCTTACTTTATGTATTGTATGTTTTACAGAAATGAAACGGCTCGAAAAAGTGTTCCGCGCAAATACTTTTGCAGCACCATTTACATTTCAGGAGTGTTATATCTTCGCACTCATCATATATCATAGTGTATAGAGCTCCTTCGTGGCTAAGCGGTTAGCGTACGCGCCTTCGGCGTGGAAGACCCGGGTTCGATTCCTGGCGGGAGCTCATGTGGTTCGGATTCCACCTTAAATAGTAGGTCCACTTCTCATATAGCCTCGCTGCTGAACGGGACGTTGAACTCAAAATCAACTCAAAATCATGAGAGTGTAGTTTAAGGAAAATGAGAAACTCACTGGATTAACAAATTCTGGCGGCCTCGCATCTACATATCCGGATTTATACCAACTATATTTGAACACATCATGGTACCTTGGCGATGATAGTTGCTCATAAACTAGAGATTGCAACTTTATAATGTTCTTACGTTGGTGAAGTTGTATATCAATGTGGTGTAAAATTATGAAATCTGTTATTTTCCGTACAAAATTATTCCATATTCTAAAGCCCCAAATATCCCATGGTTGTAGAGCTCAAGTTGTTCCCGGTGGAAACTGTTTGATACATACCGTTTTGTCGTCCGGAATGTGTTGCTGCATCTCTTCCTCGTTGAAAGATGACCATGAATATACGAGCAAGACACTTTTGTTCCCTATGTTAGGAACAAAAATGTAACGGATCCACTCTGCAATTGCAGCTTACCCATCTTTCCAGATTTTGATGCGGAAAGATTAACATTTGGGGGCTGGAATAAAGTTTTCTTGACTTGCGGTCCAAATTGTCCTGTCTGTTCTTGCAATACAATATATAATGGCCCAACTAATTTTCCACTGGCAGACATAAGGGGCATTATCGTATAGCTATGAGATAAGGCATTCTTCGTTTATGCAGAAACTTCTACTTATTTGACCTTGTATAGCTAACATACGATTATAGTGCAGTTTCATGGCAAAACCACTTTGATCAGAATTGTAAGTATTGTCTATATCAAATTCCGGTAACGTATCTCTGACTTCTAGCTGGAAAGATATGGCCGAAGTTTCTATTTGTCCTGAATTGTCAACGTCTGCTCGCGACACGAATTTTGTTATTTCTCACGACACAATATTATGTTTCCGTTTAAAACTGGTGCATCTACTTTTGGGACCCTTAAAGTTTTCAAGATTAATTTCTTTCGCTTTTTCAGTTGCCTATTTCCGAACATTCATGTCATGTACAGGCATGAAATCTCTTTTGGCTTCAATCCACACAGTAAGCACTGATTCTGCCAAACTTCTATTTCAAGCCCTTCAGTTCTCTTTCAACTTGTGATTCAGCATCCCAGAAACTAGGTAGAGACCTGTGCCGTACATGTGCTCCACAAAGAACTTTTAATTACATATTTGAATTCAGCTCGTCGAAATGAAGCGGGAACACACACATATATTGTATCACATTTATGAGGCGGACCCCCCGCCACACACATAGGGATCCTTGACCCACAATTGTAGAGTCTTTATGCAAATGAAGACCAATGATAACGATTGTCGACAACAATAAGTCAAGTTTCAAATCAAAAGGCCGATTCTTACTACGGAAGCCGAAAATCGCAAATGGGGCACTGCCCCACCCAAATATGGGGTTCCGCCGAAATTTCTTGTGCCGATCTTTATTCTATGAGCCTCCCTAACGATCTGCACAAACATTTTTGAAATCTGAGATTTACACTTCGGACACCCTCCTTGTCAGCCTGACGAATGATGATGGGACGATTGATGGAAATAAGAAAATGGGAGGTAACGGGAGAACCCCTAGGAAATCCACACACGTTGTTTGTACCCCACATTGCCCACATGATGTGAACAGGAATCGAACCGTCAATCTCACGCACCGAAGGTGAGCGCTTTTCTACTGAGCCACCGCAGCCCGAAATATACATTTGAAGTTCATGAGTTTACAAAGTTATGTGTACTTGCAATATAAGAAATAAATATAGACAGAACAAATTAAAATTGTAAGTAAACCATATCAAAATCCTTATAAAAGCTTAAGAATATGTTGAGAAAAACACTTGAAATTTCTCTCGCGCGCACCTATATCATTGTGCTGCTAAAAAATGTTGAAAGGTTATGTTTTATTAAAACACATTTAAAAAATTCTATACTCTCACCTACAGTTTGGATGACGAATAGCCAAGCTTTTTTTTTTTAATGCGTGAGTTCAAATTGATTAAAATCAAAAGGGGCCTTCACGCTTCTTCTTCTTCTTCTTAAACAGAACCGTGAGCAACAATTCATCTAGCGTCCCTGAAAACTCTGGATTTGACATTAATATTCATGAATTTCGATTACTTTTAAAAGCTCATCCCTCCCATTTCCACGCCAGGTATAAATTTGAACTTCATGGAAACTGTCACTATTCATCTCAGCGATCCGAAAATTAGGAATTCAACACTAATATCGATCTTTCCGACAATTTCAAAATGTCACCCCTCCCATTCCCACTTCTACAAATGCTTGCCCCCAGTACTTCTTGCTCCCTAGGTTGTGCTTTAAAAGTAGCGGATTTGAACTATTTATAGCCAAAACATAAAAATGAATTACAGGCCTAATATATATAGATAATTTTATATATATCGATTTAATGAAAGCACCTAGAATTGGAAATACGTGAGATGTCTTGGTTGGCAACGATCAGGCGGCGATCAGGGTTTTGGACTGTTGGCGTTGGTGTGTTATGGTAAACTCTTTACTACGAGAAGAATAACAGAACTGCAGTGTGCAATGAACTGGGCAAACGGTGATGGTATAAAATGGTATATCTTTCTTATTTCCAAGGAGAGATGTTTATTTAAGTAAGTTTAATGAGCTCTTAAATACACTTCATAAAATTTCAGTATGATTTTTCACTGTCATTCCTCAATTCCAAATTTCATTTGCTAATTTTTTTTTACTTGGGAGCCATGACTTTTGGAAGTTTTTCATTATTCCACTCACTCATTATATTAATATGGATAATACGCTAAACACTTAAATCTGTGATGTTCACGTATACACAGGTTCGTACAACCATTAGTCTTAAGCATTAACTGCGACAGCAAGACGTTCAGTGCAGTGGCTGATCCGGGGGGAATCGAGGCGATTGTCCCCCCCCCCGGAAGAGGAAACTTTTTTATTTCATATATATATATATATACAGAGTTTGAAGCTCTTATAAGTAGCTCTAAGTAGCAGTATGACAATCCATCGGTCGGCCCTGGTTCAGTGATAATGCAACACCTAAACTTAAGAAAAGTCTAGTGTTGTCAGATCTTCAGACTGAATAGTAACAAAACAAGAATTAAACTGGTTTCGAATATGCTAGTTTTAGTAAAGCTATCGTTCATTATGAACAGAATACTCTATGATGAAAACTTTTTTTTACGTTATATAAAACTAGTAATTTTAAAGTAGAAAATAAGAAAGTAGTGCATCCATAAGAGTTATAAAGTTATAGCCTCCAAATAATTAAAAGCAGTACAAAACTAACGTGTCGCCCAATTTGACATTTTGGTAGCGAGGAATCTTTAAAAATCGTACCCAATCTGAAAATATTAATTCTAAGTCGTATATGTATGAAGTTTAGTTGAAATTAAACAAAGGGTTTTATAATTATGCAGGAAAATGTATTTTAAAGTGCTTGACAATAATGACGAACCTGAGTGTATGGGAGACGGGTGCATCTACAGTATGTTTCCTATAGTGTTGAATTATGTTTATGCCAAATTGATGTATGTACCTCCAATGGTACAGAAACCATTCAAAAATATATTTAGGTTGCCAACACTGGCAAAGTAGGTAGTTTGTGTTCAAAGTAAAATGTAATAAACTCCTTTGAGATAAAGGTCTAATAATGTACCAAAGAAGAACATGATTAGTACAGGCGTTTAAGCGTGAAGCGCGAACATGCATCGTACCACTCATTTTTATTTATAGATCTATAGATTCACCTGTATGTGACATGTGTAGATTGTTTCTCGTAAGATAATTGTTTTCCCGTAAACTTTTCGACTTCCGTTTTTCCAGAAAAGTTCCGTCTTTCCTTTTCCGGAAAAAATCTCTTTTATTTTCCGGAAAATTTTCCGTTTCCGTTTTTCCGGAAAATTTTCCGTCTTACGATTTTCCGGAAAATTTTCCGTTCCCGTTTTTCCGGAAAATTTTCCGTCTTCTGTTTTCCGGAAAATTTTCCGTTTACGTTTTTCCGGAAAATTTTCCGTCTTCCGTTTTCCGGAAAATTTTCCGTCTTCCGATTTTCCGGAAAAAAATTGTCTTCCGTTTTTTCGGAAAATTTTTCGTTTCCGTTTTTCCGGAAAATTTTCCGTTTTCAATTTTCCGGTTTCCGGAAAATATTTTTTCCATTTTCCGTTTTCCCGGAAAATGTGGCCATCCCTAATATAAAATGCTTCCAATTTGAAGGAATTTATTAGGCTCATTTCTCCATCAAGTACTTATATAGCCAGGATCTTTTTTGCGCATACGTATTATTTGTATCTGTGTGTGTGTGTGTGTGTGTAATATCTTTTTATCTATTTACCTGCATACAAAATACTGTATATATACATACACGTGTGTGTGTATGTGAGTAGTGTATTTTTAATATGTTAATTAATAATAAGCAACCCTAAATTCAAAATTTTCATTCATTAAGAAATTAGATAAATTTCAAACACAGGTAGTAGCCAAACAGTATTTTGTTTTTTAAGTACAAACATTAACCCGAGAAAGCCCAGGGGCTGCCTCAGAGGCACTCTGGTCCACTTTTAATGCAATTATTCTTAATAGATGTTTCCGCTCTAGAATTATCCTATCTCTTTGGAATATGCCTCCTGATTGAGTTGTTCACACGTTTTCTTATTTTACTTCACAAGAAAATAGGTATTTTTTATATTGACGTAAAGGCCCAAGCGGTGCCTCGGAGGCACCCTGGTCAATTTTTAATGCCATTATTCTTAATAGATATTTCGTCCCGTGTCCTGTGCTCTAGAATTCTTCTATCTCTTTGAAATACACCCTCTGATTGCGCTTACTGAGCATTTTTTTTTACTTTGCCTCAGAAAAAATAGCGTTATTTTTTATACTAACGTAAAGGCCCAAGGGGTGCCTTTGAGGCTCCTATTGAAGTATGTACTTCTCTAAGTATTTGATACTGTTGATTATTACCATTGACAAATGATTTCAAAGTAGTAACTAGCCTTTCCTATTAATGACGGAAAATACAAATGGTCGCGGTGAGTTCAGGTAGCTTGTATATGCAGCAGGGAGCCTCAGAGGCACCCCCTGGACCTTTTAAGGGTAAAATTAGCGCGGGCTTTCTCGGGTTTCTCTTTCCTTTGTCTCTTGCTAAGTCTAAAATTCTACTCCTTCCTTTTCTATATGTTTTGACTATTCCTTTTCTCAGTAATGTATTATCACCTAAGCTTTCAATTTCAAACCACCTCCTTCTTTCTTTTTCCTTCTCTTCCTTCCTTTCTCCTCTCCCTTCCTCAAATCTCTTCTTTGTATCCATTTCCTACTAGTAATTGGTATAAAATTTCCATGTCTTCTTTCTTTTTCCCATCTTCACTATCATTTCTATCCTTACTTGCATGTTCGTTATAAAGTTCTGCTTTATCCCTACATCTACGTTCACTTCTCTTATGAGAGTATATTCTCGCAGAGCATTTTTTCCTCTATATCTTGTTCAGAATTTTCTGCCGCCTTTCTCTATCGTCATATCCGTAAAGTTTATGTCATTATCCTCTTCCACTTTCATTTCTAACTTGATTCATTTTTCTTCATCCTCGATTCTATTAATTTAAGGGCGTCATTTAGGGGAGGCAGGAGGGAGCACTTGCCCCCGTCAAGAGTTTGAGGAATACCTATACTTTAATAGATTGCTAATAAGTCTATACTAGTGCACAACGTGAAAGTCTTATGTCGGTGGTGCTCTTGTCCCCCTCAAGCGAAGTCTGAAATGACGCCTCTAGTGGACGTGTCTCCATTCCCTTTCCGTGTACAATTAATTTATTATTTCTGGAATGATCTTTCGTAATTTGCCTGATGAAGGCGAAATTACCTTGCCGAAAATATTACACAAGTATTACTAATATACTGTATAATTGGTTCTTTGGTCAGTTTTGTTTCAGTAATACTGTGAATATTAACCTTTATCCTTAGACATCTAAAGCCCAGCCCTACCAGCTTGCCTATCAAGAATCTTGGCAATAAATTCCAGCGTATTGGTAGTGTTGCAGACGAAGGATGGCCCGGAAGGTTGTCCATAGTGCTAGTCGTTCAGTGTATTCCTTGTGTCTATTTTGTAACGTGCTCTGTTTAAATTTCGTCATGGGCTGCTGGTCTCGTTAGGCCAGGACAAAGTTTTATCTGAGACGAAAACTTTATTTTTAGTATTAACAGGTGAGCAAAAAAAAAAAAAAATGTTCGTGCTGTTTGAGCATATAAAACAAAACAAGCGCATATGAGGGGCTCACACAATATTCATTCAGGAAAATACCTCCATACGCTTCTACATCCTTCTCCCGTCTACGAATAAGTCTATAGATGCCATTTTTGTAGAAATTTGAATTCTGAGACTCAAAAAACTGCGCTACTGCGTTTTCAACCTCTTCTCGAGTATTGAACCGCAGATTGCGTATGTAATTGTCCATGGCCAAAAGCAGATGGAAATCTAATGGAGCGAGGCCTGGGCAGTAAAGAGGGTGAGGCAAAAATTCCCACCCTAGTGAAGAGATCACTTCCAGGGACATCCTCGCTGTGTGAGGTTTTGCATTTTCTTGGTGGTACAGAACCCCTTTTCTGTTCACAAATTTTGGTTGTTTCTAGGCGAATTTGTAGCTACCGTTTGGAGTTGTGCTGAGTAAACATCTTTGGTGATGATCTTACCAATTTCCAAAAACTCAAAATGCACTATCCCAGCAGTAGTCCACGATACACACAGCATTACCTTGTGCTGATGAATATTGGGTTTAGCAGACAGAGGCATTGTGTCATTGGGCAGCAAGCAATGGTACGAGCGCTTCTTGTCATTATACATCACCCACTTTTCATCACGCGTCAAAATATTGGATACTTTTGTTCCTACTCAGGAAGGATGAGCAAATGTTCAACCGCTGGAGCCTGTTCTCGGCAGTCAGCTCGATTTGGACCCACTTGCTCATCTTCCACGTTTGTCCAAAGTGTATGTCACGGAAACAACCTAACTGATGTTATATTATTAGGATCATAGTAGTTGGCCTTGTAAGATTATAACGTTACTCCATACATGATAGGGGCCGCGGTGGCTCAGTGATAGAGCGTTCACCTCTGGTGCTTGGGGTTCCGGGTTCGATCCCAGCCTCCGCCAAGTGAACTTTGTGGTGGAAAAACACTGTGTGCGTGGGTATTCTCGGGGTACTCCCGTTTCCTCCCACTTTCTTCATTCCACCATTTCATTCATTACTCATCATCACCGTCTCCTTTAGCCTAACCGGCATAACCGTGGAATGTAAAACTCAAAGATTTCATTTCATTTTTTCCATACATGATAATTCTTGAATGGAAGAGAGTATTTGAACTCTATTTTCGGCTATAGACGGCTAAAGTGATTATCTTTTTTCGAAATCGTTATTGAAGTCAATACGTTAACTTTTTCACGGGTAATGGTGACTTTAACGTTAAATATCCATATCCTGTATCTCATATATGAGAATATCTTCTGAAGTTAGATTTTTTAAAGTTAAAATATTTTTTAGGTTAAATTTTTTTTGTTAAACCTCAAGAAACATTGGCGAGTGTAAATTCTTCCGTATCTGAAGTTATCAGAGGATATATAATACTGACAGCTTCAATTACGAGCATAGATTCATTCTTAAATGTCAGTTTTGCTAGATTCACTTTACTGTTTTCATTAGATTTTATTGTTTTGTTTGTGGCAGCAATTTCAAGAAATGAACTATCAGAGTTTATTGTTTTGTTTCTCGCAGCAATTACAAGAAACGAATTATCAGAGTTCGTTGTTTTGTTTCTGACAGCAATCGCAAGGAACAAACTGTCAGAGTTTATTGTTTTGTTTCTGGCAGCAATCGCAAGAAACAAACTATCAGAGTTTATTGTTTTATTTGTGACAGCAATAGCAAGAAACGAACTATCAGAGTTTATTGTCTTGTTTCTGGCAGCAGTCGCGAAAAATGAACTATCAGAGTTTATTGTTTTGTTTCTGGAAGCAATCGCAAGGAACAATCAGAATAGTGGAATTTTGTAACATACTTAAGTAGATGGACTATAAACAGATTTAAGTATTATTTCTCCTAAACATTGAAGCTGGTTTGAATTTACATTATTATATTTAGGGTGATATTGCTCTTGATATCTTCTAGAGCAGTTGGCAGATATACTGAATAATAATATAGCTATTTTCAGTTTTAAATTCCTGGAAAAAGTTTTTATTTGCCAACTTGAATTTGAAACTATATCTAATGATTTAAACTTGAGAAAATTCAATTCGTTGAAGAAACTGTGGGCATATATTCATTGATAATTTAGCATGTTGATTTCTTATGAATACTGTAAAGATTGTGTTTTTTTTTTTTTATTTTGCTCTTATTTAGTTTATTAGTTCATCAATTTATTTATTTACTTTTCTACATAAAGAAAAATATACTTTGTACTCGGCCGAAAATGTGTAACAGCTTTCTCAGAAAAAACATCTTGAGTGAGGTTTTTCGTGAGTTTCCCTCATTCACATCAGGAAAATGCTGGGATGGTACCTACCAAAGTTATCCCAGACCGCTTCCTTCCTTCCCTTTCATTGGATAGTGTGCTCGTCACGTCACGTCATCCCTCATATACGTGACAGGCTAAATGGTCATTGATACCGACAGCCAGAAATCTAATCCCTAAACATATGTTTTACGTGGTTTAAAAGTGTGAGTGTGCTTGAAAAAAATTGCAGAAATCATGTAATTTAAAACTATATATAGCCTATTGATAAAACTAATATTTTGTAGCTTAATGTGTCCATTTAAACGTTTTGTCGCGGCTTCCTAAATTACAACAGACTAACTTTAGGAAGTTTGAACTACGCTATTTCCCATAAGGCAAGACGGAAGTAGACATAAAGAGAAGGAAGCGGAAGGCTTGGTTATCTTAAGTTCTTCCAGGTGAGTGAGTTATGCTATCTGGAGGAACTGAAGATGCACAAACTTATCCTTTCATAGTATACAACCCGTAAGTTAATTGAATTTAGTAAATGAAGGCAGTGGACCTAAGGCAAGGAAACACGTGACAACAGGAATGGAAGTTAAGATAACCTAACTTAAAAAAAAAAAAAAAAGTTTCTGCATAATCGGATTAAGCCCTTTACGAATTTGTGCCAAAGAGTTTATAGGATGGTTTTACACCAAACAGTAGTCAAATAACTTTTCGAAAAGGGTACACAATCAATTTCTGTATACTAACTACTTCTATTTGCCATGATTATATATGTATGTATGGTATTGATTCTGTAGCCGTAGTTTACGAGTATTTCTACGCTACTTTTAAGTATTTGTAAAAATAAATAAATAAAGCAGCCTACTAGTGGCGGATCTAGCCCGGACTTGGGGCCAGGGAGGCCTAGGCTCCCAGATATTTGATTAACAAAAATAATTTTAGCTATTATTTATATTTTATTTAAATTTTCTAGTAAATTCAAGATATACCTATTATAGTCTGGGCCCCAAGTGTTTACCTTCCAGATCCGCCGCTGCAAGCCTGCATGTATTAAACATAAAACAATTTCAGAGTAAAAGAAAAAGAAATGAAAAAAGAAAATAACAACAAAAAAATAGCGTAAGTGACTGCAGATTGTTGTCTGCTTCACGCTACAAGCTTTTCTTTACAGAAATGGAGCATGATTTGGACTAAACAGTTCGAGCCAGAATCGTTTAGACTTCGGAACTATGGTATCCATAGGGATCCCAGGTTTCCAGGCTAATTTTTTTTTTTAAAAAGACACCCTACGAAAATTTACACTAGAACGTGGAACGTTCTACGAAAATTTACAATATAGTTTGTGTTATGCTTTTTCTTTCTGCTGATATATCAAATTAATTAAATAATGGGTCAAGACTCAGCAAAAGCCAGTGACATATATTAGAGTATTCATATGAGTTGAGTGTTGACGATTAAGATACTAAAAGCAGTACTTTTAGATATTGGACGAATGATATTAACGTATGTTTTGGGGAAAAAACCGGGACTTTGGTCGAGTTTTGAACAATTTTTGGAAGGACAGATTATGTAAATCTAGGATTGTCTAGGCAGGCACGTAGCCAGGATTTCCTAATAGAGGAGGTCCGTGACGAAACACTGTGGTTTTCAAACCAGGGGCTGCATCGTTCTAAACTATTTTACTCGTAACATGTATTAGTTCGTTTAGCCAGGATTTCGTAATGGGGGGAGATCGTGACATGAAATATTGTGGTTACCCACCAGGGGCTCGATTAATCTAAACTATTTTACTGGCAACATACCCACATTGGTTTATTAGGACAATGAGGATATGTTAGTAAGTATTTTAATAACAAACTATAAAGAAATCTCCAGGAAAAGAATATTTTTAAAATATTGAAAAAGATACAGTCTTTCGAGGTCATTCTAACTCGGTTCGTCTTGTCTTCTTTTTCTTTTTTCTTATCTTCGTTTAATGCCGACAAGAACAGCAATGAGATCTCTTTGGCAGTAAAGACATCCTATAAAATGGATTAGTGTTGCTGCGAAATTGAAAATGACTTTAACACGTGTAACTGGAATCTATGTTGCCAGGCTCATATTATTGGTGATTGGGAGAATTTCTTAAGTTCTACCTGAGAGTCTATATGATCGAACCAGTTTATCGATCGTCATTTGTAGTCCATAGGATTAGCATGGAACTAGATGGAATTCGGAATGCTCCGTTCCAATAATGCCCATTTTAAACTTGAACTCCTTTCGTTTCCTCCATACAAAGCTCCTCATAAAAAAAGAGTAACCAAACGTTTGCTGTAGTTTTATATTTTTAACGCTGATTCTTCTTTTTCTCGATTCTTTTTGTTTAATCGTTCCTTATTTTTTCGAAGGGGGAAGGGGTCCGGACCCCCCAGACCGACCTCTTGGCTACGTGTCTGGTCTAGGTCAAAGCGGGACGTCTGGAAGCCATAACGTATGCATAACTACGGGAGAGCTTATCAATGAATGTATCCGTCTGTCGACAGGTACATGCAATAATGGTAAGATATACCGGGAAAAGTTTTCTTAAATAAATATATATATATATATATATATATATATATATATATATATATATATATATATATATATATATATATATATATATATATGAATTCAACATTGCAATAAAAGTCCCAATCTCTGTCCTTACCAGGCTAACGCGAACGAAAGTGTCAGAAATCTGTACCATTTGTGGTGTCTGGTTTCGATGCTGATCGACATAGAGCAAAATAGTAAAAGACAGTGGGATATGCATTGATTGATCGCCGTTATAAATCTATAGATGTACTATTACTCTTGGTCTGAATATTGATCTACATAGAGCAAAAACTTTATATTGCTAGAAACTTTTTATTATCTTCTAAACATCCGTAGAATACATATTTTCAAATCGAAGGTGGCACGCAGGCGTGCACCCAAAAATGTTTGCTGCGAGATGTCCAAAGTGTTTTGTGGGGACCCAATATGTCTATGTAACATTGAACCTGTCTTATTCTGAACCCGAAAACGTAATTGTTAATTACGGTCATCTTTGGAAATTATAGAACTGGATTACTTTTTCAAGAAAGAAAAAGTACAAATGAGCGTAAATAAACATTTATTTTGGTTTGATTTGATTTTAGTTTAGCGTCCCTTTCATCAGCGATGCTATGTGAGACGTGGACCTACTGATTAACGGGGAATCCGAATCACATGAGTTCCCGCCGGAAATCGAACCCAGGTTTCCCACGCCAAAGGCGCGTACGCTTACCGCTTAGCCACAAGGGAGCTCCTAAAATAAATATTTAGCCCACATCAATAATTTCTCTGTTAAACAAATATAGTTCTGTTCAGAAAGTCTACAAATGTTAGTCGAGTTACAAAATTTTGGAAAGGTCCAAAGCTTCTGGAATCCCAGTATGTGAATCCCCAGTGGTACGTGCGTACAAACCTGCTTCTGCTTTCGGCTTCGGAATTGGATTCCCATAGAGATAATATGTGGCGCTAAATTGAATTCAATGCATAGCTCAGGAGTAGATTTTACCTCCTTTATTTACTTGTTCCAAGTTGAATATTTATTCCCAAAAGTAAGGTAAAAACGGTAACAATAAGCGAAATTGTATATATATGAATATATCTATATACATATATATGTATACAGGGTGCCCGAAAGCAGTGGTGAAAAATGAAACCACAGATTTCTGCACCAAAACAAGAAAAAAAGTTCATACGACATATAGTCCGGAAGTGGATAGGGGCGGAGCTAGACAGCTTTGAATGTAAGGAAAAGGAACTTCACACTTAGGGAATGGAACTTAGCCGATTTACAAAACCACATTCAAAGTGCTTGTGAACAGTTACGCAACACACCAGGAGTGATGAAATGCATTCGAAACTTATGATTAGCACGTTGCATAGATGTGGGAGAACAGCACTTTGAACATCTTCTCTAGTCACATTTATTGCTAACACTTATGACCTAGTAGTTTGTAGTGCTATTCTATGTAAGATACTACGTTACAAATACAGTACGACGTTGTGGATTCTGGAGCTCCTCCGTGGATAAGCTGTTAGCGTATGCGCCTTTGGCGTGGGAGATGCGGGTTCGAATCCCGGCGGGAGCTCATGTGGTTCGGATTCCACGTTAATCAGTAGGTCAACGTCTCGTATAGACTCGTAGCTGAACGGGACGTCAAACTCCAAAAAAAAAAAAAAAAAATCGTTGTAGATTCTGCATGTTATTTCGTTAAGCCCTACATGACACGACTAGTTACATTTGTTTTTATTTCCACCCTCTCCCTGCAAGTTTCTATCTGGTATATCACCTTCCATTGCCCCTTGAGATTATGTAACCATGTTAAGTGTCCTTTGCTTTGACTCCCATTGCATATGTGCGTGCAATCGTGTCATGGATAACAACCTTTTTCTGTACGGTTTCCGTCTTTACTGCACCGTTTCATTACCCCTGCCGTACAGACATTCGGTGAATCCTTAAATGACGTATGGAGAATCTCTGGCGCAGTTGTGTATCTGCACTGGCAGGTGTGAAGTCCCTTCCCCCTCCACACACATTCGAAGCTGTCTAGCTCCGTCCCTATCCATTTCCAGGGTATGTCATATAAACATTTTTTCTTCATTTTTTTTTTTTGCCAGGCATGAGTGGTTTCATTTTTCACCATTACTTTTGGGACACACTGTATATATGAATATATGAATACAGTTCAAAGAATAAAATTCACTTCCTTCTTTATATCTCTACCGAAACTGGAAGTAACAGTGATATCAAATTTTCGATTTCAGTATTGGATTCCAATACAAATGGTAATGGGCAGTAACAAAAACGCGAAATTAATTTAACGTACTGCACAAAGAATTTATGGTTTTCCTCCTTCACACCAGGCAAATGCCGGGGTGGTACCTAACTTATAGGTCCCAGGCCGCTTCCTTCCTTCCCTTTCTCCGGATGGTGTACTCGCCGAGGGACGTCATCCCTCAAAACGTGACGGGCCAAATGGCCTTAGATGCCAAAAGCGCAGAAATCTAAATCCTAAGTCCAGCTCCCTCATTATTTCCCTATTAAAACTGGAAGTAATAGGACTCAATAACTTCTCATTTCAAAATTGGACTATTATAGACCACACATATAACAATCAGCAAGTGTTTTTTCAAAGATTGATTTAGCGTCCGAGAAGTTGATTACATCTCTGCCTATATTGAAACCAAAACTAAAGAAAGAAAAAAAAAAGAAAGAAAAGAAAAATATTTTTGATTTCAAGATTGGATGCCCATATAGTAAAAACACCCAGAAGTAACGTGTTTACTATGTTAATGAAATATTATGGTGTGCAAGCTTTTGGTTTCCGATTTGTGAACCATCGGAATCTTGGTTTGGCTCTTTCGCAAACATTTCAAAATACCTACGTAAGTACATGTACAGTGTGTCGGAGAAGTCAGCGTACAACTAGGTTTGAGTATTGGAAAGAGCAATGTCAGTGTATTTTAGTTTAGTTTATCTATTTGTCTAGTACTTACTAGAGTTGCTGGTCTGGGTGTGGAGAAGAATGGAGAAAATTAGCTGATCATGCGGAAAACAAATAAGAGGGTCTTGGAAATGGTGGGGGAGAAAAGAACATTTTTAGATATTATCAAGAAGAGGACGAGAAACTAGATGGAAGATTGGTAAAGAAGGAACTGTATTATGAGGAACGTGCTAGAGGGTGTAGTGGCAGGAAAAAGAGGGAAGGGGCGAAGGAGATTACAGTTAATGGACGATATCAGAATAGAAAATTCCTACTGAAGAGGTTAGCGGAAGACTGTGGAGCATGAAAGCTTCTCAGTTGCGGCAAGTGACCTTCTAATAATGGCAGAATACCTATGATGATGATGAGGATAGTTGATTATTTACATATATGTAGTACGTTTCAAGTGGGTCCGCATATGCTCCTGAGGGCACAGTCGCTGAGTGGTAGCGCGCTTGTCCGTGGATCTCTGATGAGATTCCAGACCAAGTAAGTTTGAGGTGGACAACATCGTGTCCATGGGTTTTCTCGGATTACTCTCGTTTCCTCCCACATTCTTATTCCACCATTCTTCTATTATTGTTCACTTGCCTTAATCATCCCTCAGCATAAAGCACATAAGCGTATTAGACTATTTTATCTGAAAGATTTCTTTCTCTCTTTTTTCTTTCTTTTCTTTTTTGGATGTGCTCAATCATGCTATAAACACATATGCATGCCCTCCTTAATAAGTTGCACAGTACCTAAGAGTTATCATTCGAAAGGCTTCTTCCATACTTTCATCCAATTCTTCATCTGTCCTGTACCGACGTTGAGATTTCTAACTTGATTATATTCCACTATAAATTTTCTGGGGTCGTAAGGTTCAGACTTCGTCGGGGTCATTTGAATGGGGATGGAAATGTTGGAGAACCACGAACTTCAGCCATGGCTTCACAAAGTGATATGTTTTATGTGACCTTGAACACAGGGATACTAAGCAATGCTTGCAAGCAGGAATGCCAGACACTGCTATATGTGATCATGAAAGTAGTGTTACTAATGCCACATTTAAAATTACACTGACAGTTTTTATGACACTCAAACCTTGAGGAACAGGGAACTCTCGGACTCCCTGTATATGCAAATCTATTAAATTGAGAGAGTTGATTGACCCTGCTGTAAATCAATGTAAAATAAAGATTAGTTAAGAAATCTGTAAAGGGCGAATTTCTTCCGCAGCAGGAAAACTTCCTAGTTAATAGTGGAGGAAACTTCCCAAATGCGGTGAAGTCCAACTCTATAGTGCCTCCGTCTGAGTTTCACTAAAGCATCTTTGTTTAGTATAGAATCTAATCCAAATCTAAAACCATGTTGTTGCAGTATACAAAGTTTAGTCCCACGCTTGGTCAGGAACACTGAACAACATTTTGTTTATTTAAAGTTAGTTTAACTCTACTTCTAGCACAAAGTTTACAATAAACGTAGTAGATCAACAGTTCAAGATAGCATCCAGAATACATGAGCTCACACAGGGTTTAAAACATAACATCAAAGGTGAAGCTATTTAAACAGATGAAGTTGTACTGTGTATTTTGTTCCCATAGTTTACATACTTTACATGTCTTACTTCTAGTTCATTTTGATTCTAACAATAACAATGTCCTTTTCCACTAACCTAAGTATTCTATCCTGTATCCTACTCAGCGACATCGCCAGTATAAATTGGAAAAGTTTGTTTCCAGAGGTAGGGTAAGTTAAGTGTGACAGTAATGGACTCTTTGTATTGTTTTGTCAAATAATAAGCGAATAAGATCACGGACAGCATTCAGATAAACAGTCATCTACAGCGCACAACTTCTAGAGTTAATGTAGTGAACTAGAGCTCTCGCTGCAATTCTGGCGTTCTAAAGTTGCCGTTTGAAGAGCAGATAGACACGTATCAATCAGAATAAAACAGTTGGGCTGTAGGATAGGTTTAGCACATGAATTTGTATTTTCGTTCATGGGCTACAAATATTGGTTCTTGTTTGAGTCAGATCACATTCCGATGAGTGAATACATCTGTAGAACGCCTTCACATGACGAAAACCAGATTCAACGTTTCGACACCGTTCTAGAGAAAGTAGCTATTACTGGTACATCCTATTGTGGGTGTGCCCAGTAATGGCCAGGTCTGGATCATTGGGCTATTTCTCAGTGTACCGGTATCAATAATGACCACTTTATGTCAACATCTTACAACTCGCTGCAAGTTTTGAAAGATTTCATTGGCGAAGAAAGGCTCAGGTCCTTCTAAAGTTCAAGAACTTGGAATGATAAAACACAAGATAATATGAATCCGATATCTACCTAATAACGGGATGACATGAATCTGCCGAAGCTTCCCTTGCAACCCTTAGCTTTAAATCTCCGGAACTTGGAGGAGTGGAAACCAGGAGCATCATTTTGGACTTTGCCTGGGAGAAGAGTTAGGCAACATCATTCACCCACGTATGAGTTTCACATTTTTTTTATCTGGATATTATATATAATTGATTCACACAAACACACACATACACAGCCACACCCACACCCATATATATACTGTAAACAGGGGCCGACAAAAAATCTAAAAACACTTCATATAGGACACGTAAGTTGGACCCTCCACTGTACAACACGTGTTGAAGTTGCCGATCATTTTTTGTTTTCAATGTGTCATGTGGACTTTTCCGTCAGCAGTAACCACTTCACCTGTGAGTGTCATGGTGTGAAAGTGGTGCGGTAAAATGGGCGATCTCACAGACTTCCAAACAGGCATGATCGTTGGTGCCCGTCTGGTTGGAGCTTCAGTGGCAACAGTGGCGAACATTGTGGGGGTATCGAAAGGCCTGTGTCCAATGTCACGAGGGCATACACAATTCATGGGCAAACGACGTCTGCAAAGCTCAACAGTGGTCGACAGACAATCCTGTCAGATAGGGACCGGAGGGCATTAAAACGGATTGCAGCAGCTAAAAAGAAGACCACTGCAATGGAAATTACGTATAAACTCAATTCCGGCCTACAGAACCCGGTTTCATCGAAAACAGTGCGACGGGAACTTCATAAATTGAAAATTCATGGCAGGGCCGCTATGAAACACCTGGTCAAAGCAGTAAATGCGAAGAGGCGTATCCAGTGGTACAAGGACCACAAAGCGTGGACTCATGAGCAGTGGAAACACGTAAGGTGGTCCGATGAATCGACCTTCACCTTGTTTAAAAAAACCGGTCGTGTTTACGTATGGAGAACACCGTCGCAGGCCTATGATACAGACTGTCTGCTCCCAACTGTAAAGCATGGGAGTGGTTCTGTTACAGTATGAGCAGTGATATCGTGGTTTTCTGCAGGTCCCACCATAGCTCTGAATGGAGTGATGAATGCTAAGGCGTATGAAGCCATTTTGGTGGAATAGGTTCAACCCATGGCCCAAATATTGTTTCCAGATGGTGATGGCATCTACCAAGATGATTTGGCACCCAGTCACGCTGCAAAAACGGTAATCTGTCCCCACTTGTCCCCGAAAGCAAAAGGCCATTACAGCAGTTATAATCTGAATTTTCACATGCTGTAAATAAATTGTAATAACCATATACTCTATGAAGGAATATAATTGAAAGTCGCGTAATATCATATAGTATTTTGTATCCTGGGTACTATACTAACCAGCAAATCTCAAATGGCACTGCGGGTAGTATATCTAACAAGGATGATATCAATAATTAGTCCCACAGGAATATATAGGGAGCCAATTATTACTTGTCAGTATGTTGGGATCAACTGCATGGTTTATCACCATGAACAACCTCAATTCTTAACTTTTTGATCCTCTACACTCTGCCCCAAATTAATGGGGATCCATTAACTATTCCCTGTTCAGCGTAAGCTCTAAACTCCGATAAACAAAATATTTGTATTCTTCCGCTTGTCACAAATACGATTGACTAGTGATGTATCACTCCCATTTCCCACGGGGAGGAGCAAATTATACACGTGCATTTTGACAATACTGTCTCGTGTTGTACAGACACTTACAGCAGCAGCAGAAAAAAAAAACTCGAAAGATAAAAAAAATTGAATTTCGCTGGTATACAGTTGTTGCTTAGTGAGTAAAGGTTTATTTTGGTGTTTCACCAGAACACACACGGAACCGGGATTCATGCCAGCCATCTTTCAGACTTTAAAAGCAGAACACACGTCCACAGTTGAGTTGGCGCCATAATTACTGCGCATGTTTAGTGTTTATTTCTATTGTTTCATTAACCACACTCGTTCCAGTATTACTAGATAATCCGCATTATATTTTTGTCATTTATAATAATATAGCAGTTTTATATGGAACTTCATAGTAAAAGTAATAATCAAATCACACAAACTATTTAGCGTAGGAGTACAAGCGTCGGTAGGCTAACAGCAAATCAGCGAGATTTAGTTTCACGTGGCTTTGTTTATCGCAGTTTAGAGCTTACGCCGAACAATGTATAGTTCTTAAGATTTTGTGTCTTTCGAAAGGACACACGGACACAATAAATATATAAAGAAGTTTAGTTTAACCCAACTCTTTTAAAATATTGATAGAACGCTTAAGAAAGTATCTGAAGAATAGCAGTAGGTATGGAGACTCATTTGCGTTAAGGTAACAGTGTGCATTAAGTGATCTGAGTTAGTAGCTATTATTTGATTTCATCACTGATCAAAGTTAGGTAAGAAAATAAGTTCAAATTTGTATTTCTGGTGAAATTCTAGCCTAAAATCACATGTCAGCTTCCCCCTTCCATTTTAAATATTGGACCTAAATTCAAAATGGCGGATTTCAAGATGGCCACCATTATGCCAAATGGCACCATCTAGTGTGTACCCCACCCCAATTACCCATATTCAAAGTTTCGTCATCTATCCTCAAGCCGTTTCAAAAATAAAAGGATTGTGCTGGACTTTCGCCTCGTCATGTATTATCGTAAAAATACTACGGTACTAAAGTTTCTGGGCCATTGTTATAATCAAATCACAAATTATTTTGATTACGTTGAACTTTTACTATTTTTTTTTCGAAAACTTATACGAGAACATTTTATTTTCATATGTATTATAGGAAAGGCATTTACCGGAAATTTATACTAAGAAACATTCATACACCAGGGTCCTCAACTAATGTCTGATGTGCAACTGATGTGCAACGTTTCTGTTTTAATATATTTCATCAACTTAAGCCTCTTTCCTACCCTCCCTCCATTTCCTTCCATCGTAAGTTGGTATTTCCAAAAGTTTCCGCCCAGAATCTCCAATATAGCACCACTGTTAATAACCTGTTCATTGCATATAGTGTCATATATGTAAGATATAATGTATCAATTTCAGCTCACTAGCTGATATAATACCTACACTACAATCAGTACCCTGCCGTGGAAAATCAGCGCCCGGGGCGAGGGTATAAGACGGCGCTCCTTGACATTTGAGTGAAGTCGACAGACCAGACGCAAAGCGCCATCATGATTGACGAGAAGCGTAAGAAATTTTTCAAAATAAACCCTGCTTTTCGTTGATTTTGAGTATTTTTAATTACTTTTTTCCTTCCATTTTACATATATGCACAACCTTTCGAATTTTGCGCCCCCTTACTTTGGCGCCGGGGGCTGTTGCCCCGCTCACTCCCCCCATGGCAAGGCACTATAATCCAGATTTAGCACTATAGCCTTGGCAACAACTGCAGTGCGGACTAAAGAATTAGCATTAGTATACGAGCTCAACAGTCAGCAACGAATATACTTTCAATGAACTGGCGTAACTGGACAGTTTGACATTGATACATTATTTCGTTTGGAGATGGCACTATACGCAGTGATACATTTTAGTGTTATACTGGAAACTTTTCGAAACATTTCTCGTCGTATCTTCGAACAAGTTTAACATGGAACAGTTTCTCCTCAACTAATATCAGAACAAGTTTCTCTTCTTCTTTTAAATTACATTAATTTTCGTCTATTTCCTACTATTCGTAACACTTCTTCATTCGATCAAGCTAGCTTTCTTGAGTCTTCTGCACATCCATGTTTCGGAAGCCTCCATTTTATTTTATTTTATTTTATTTTTTACGTAGTGTCCATGATCATGTTCCCTGGAATACAAGATTCCACACAGAAAAGTTTTTTTGTAAACATGTAGCTCAAAACTCACTTTATTCAAGGAACCAGAAAATAGAGTTTCCCTCTACGAGAACATACATTCTACATTATTTAATGATTTGACATTCTAAAAGCAAGAGTAACTTCTATTTACATGTCTGGTTGTTTCTTTCTTTCTTTCCTTCTTTCTCTCTCTCTTCTAAAATCGTAACTCTTTAGTTTTATTTGTATACAATTATGATACGTGGACTAAGGGCGTAACTAGCACTTCTTCAATTTTTCAGGAGAGCAGAAAAAAACGCCTTTATCCAACTAACCAACGTATTCACACACTATTTTTGGAGACAGGCGTTTGCTGCTGAGAAGAGATATTAACTTAACACCACCTAGACATATGCGGACGTGCTCAAACTTGCAGAAAATATGCATATATCATTTTACCGGAAATAGGTCGATACGCCCTTTCCCTTCAATTGATAATGATAATGCGTAATTCAAGTGACATTCGATAAATAACCATATTAATTGTTGGATGATTTTTTTTGTGTTGGTTACAATATGTGTTTCCTCCTCTAGTGTAACTGAAACTTTCACTTACTCTGAAGGTGACATATTATTAACATGTCGGTCTGAATCATAGGGGAAAGGGGGACACAAATTGAGAAGCAAGGTTTCACAAGGAGCAAAACGACTTGTTTCAGGGATTTTCCCCCTAATTCCAGACCCGTAGCTACGGGTGTCCAAAAGGAGGATTAGTTCCCTGCTACCACTTTCAGCCCTCCCCCTGCAACTTTCAGTTTTTTCTTGGTATGCATGTATGAATTTAAGACGCTCAAGTCAGTCCGACCAAAAAAAAACTCAGTCCCCCTTCCTGTGTTAGTGTTCAAGCTATGGGCCTACCAAATTATGTGGGACTAACGCCCTAGAATTTTGAGCCAGTGTATTCATTCTACAATATGTTATATTATGAACACCATGAAAAATACTCAAACTTTTATTAGAATTGCAGGATAAACTTTGCATGATAAAAATTACTCTTTTATACACATGCATTTGATGTTACGTACTGTAGGTAATCACTATTATCAGATATCTTAATTTGGGAAAAAGGCAGTTAGTAGTTATAACCGAAGACTTTGAAAACGATAAACGGATACCAAAGTGCAAACATCCCTTGTTGCCAGGAGCACCATCTTGCACCACATCTTTGAAAATATAACCGAGAACTATGATATTTAACTTCATTAAAATACTGATACAAATACCATGCATATTCTTTCATTGATGGTTATCATTCCGAGAAGTATGTTTGGAAGGCCACATCCATGAAAAGTCTTTCTGGTACGCAAATTAAACAGAATTTTCAGCTTGGGGAAAATCAAAAATTACGAAGAGCCATGCTGAAAAGCTAGGGAGATTGCTGAACTACAAGAATATAACCTTTGACCAAGAAAGTCGATCTGATGCGAAGAACGGGTGAATGTACTCTCATGAGGAAGTGCTAAATATCTATTACCCATGGACCCTGTCGTTTGCTCTGCTAAGCAACAGCGTCAATTTAGATTTTGCTTCAGGAGTAAGTCTCACCGGCTAAAGAGTTCAACCATTTTTTGTATTTTATTAGTATACAATTGATTAAAGTATATGTATTCCTCAAACAAAGGAGAGATGCAGTTGCCCTCCTCCACAGTCCTCCCCAAAGGATGGTTCTACTGCAAATATCTTGGAACTTAGTAATATTCCACGTTGGAATAAATATAGTAAGTTTGGATGATTCCGGATAGTCGCTGAATCCGGAAATCCTAAGTTTATGATAATACTGTTCTTCGAATGTGTGGTTTGGAGACTTGTTGTGATACCTATTTGAAGCACCGTACTTTCCAACAGTTCAGTGCTTAGTAGAAAGTGCAAAGAGTGTTATACGTAGTTTCGACGGTGGGGGAAAGAAGAAGAAACAGGAAAGTTTCTGCACGTGTTTTGACCTGATGTAACTTTTTAGTAGAATATGATAAGATTTTACACAGAAGTGGTTATCAGCAAAGGGTTAAGTAAGACATATATCGAAACGAAGACTCTATTTTACTCGTTGCATATTGAAAGAATTCTATTGCTTTGCGAGTGCCTGTTAACGTGTACACAAGTTTACAGTGCTCAAAACGGGCGAATCCGGACGTTTAAGGAAGGGTGAATTCGGACTTGTTTATCACGTTAGGCTGAATCCGGGCAATGTGATTAATGAACTAACAGGATTCAGAACACTCTCTCGTTTTTTAACGTTCATGAGTGTGAAATAGCACGTGAGGTCTATTGCTTATATCTAGCTTCTATTCATTTTTGCCATAAATGGACTCCGAGGAATCACCAGAAAAAGCTATTAAATTTTCTTAGGATCTACAAACACAACTAAATCACAAAATGCTAATCACAACGTGCTCAAAAATTCTACACTACTGAATGGCTACATCTATTCCCATTTGATCCGCAACAAGTTCAGGAACATGAATTTCTTTTGTCGAATCAACATGATCCGCCAGCAGCTGGAAACAATTCCTCTTCTGTTTCATCAGAATCATCTTCAAACACGTCTCAATCGTCTTCAGAGTCCTCAGTTAAACAGTTCATATCTTTTCCTGCTGTTGCTTCTTTCAAACCCACATCCCAAAGGCCAAGTGTTGCTAAAAGATTAAGTGTCAAGAATTGCAATTTGTTTCAAACTCTCGCCTCAAACACAATCGAAGGTATGGATGAAAACAACTGTGGATTTTGGGGGAAGAATTATTATGCACCATCATCAAGCAAATACGATTCCTGGGTGTTCTGTACTGTGTGTAAGACCTGGTTTCATGAAGGATGTGTGGCAGGTGATAAGGAACTGTATTTTATCTGTGGATGATGTGTCTGAATCATGACTAGTCCTTCACGAAACTGGAAGACGTCATTAACGAAAAAAATAAATATAAATAAAATAAAATAAAATAAATGCTAGTCTTAGTGCACACATATTACACATTTTACTAATAATCTAGTTGTTACTAGCAAAAAATAGTAGTACAATGTAGTTCTAATAGAAAAGAATGTGATTACTACGTTTAATGATTAAACACTATAGTGATAGTTATACTACTGTGCATTTAGCTTACAGTTTCAACAATAATTAGTATAGAAATTATTGTGTTAGTAATTTGTAAGTATTTATCATGTATTTGTATTTATATTCTGTACTTATCATGTTAGAATGTTAATGTAGCAAGATAGTGAGCTAAAATATACCTATCATGTATATATCTTCCTTCAAAGTTCAGTGTCCGGAATTGCCAACCTACTGTCCGGATTCACCCTTCCAAATTTGCAAATCAAAGATTTTGTCAACTTTCAGAAAATTATTTTTTTTATTTCTTAACATGCCATTCCAGGAAAACTATTTCAGTTGTACATGCATACCAACATATCATTAAATAATATGACGAAGTATTGGATATTTTCGTTTAGCGGGGTAATAGTAAAAGAAAGAAACATCAAAACTGTCCGGATTCACCCAAACTTACCCTATATAGACCCCTATATCATTCTCCCTTAGTTTTTGCACTTCTTTATTATACTTACACACTTTATTTACAACATACCTGTACAATCACCTAAAAATGTACAAAACTTTTTATAGTTCATTTAATCCTATCATTAAGTAGGATTATTTCATATACTTTTGTTTTAATTATCAACTAATGATTTTTGGCTAAAAATGCACCGAGTCCAAACTCCAGATAAAGTAGCAATAAGTTAAAGTCTGCACAACAATATATTTGATATAGGTACAAAGCAAGTCGAAATCTGTCTTTATTAGGGATGATATCGAGTTGATAGGATACGATATTTAGCATGGTCTAGGTCTCGTCTCGGTTGACAATAACGGTCTCTTTCACGATCTCGCCTCGATTAACTACGTACACTTGTCTGGATCTCGGTCTCTAGGACCAAATCTCAATCTCATCTCGTTCTTGTGTTAATAGTCTCGAAATAAATTGTGTGAAATTAAAATTGTATAACTGGTATCATATTAGAGCATAAAGTTTCCTCTATTTATTGTTTTTTTTTAGTTCCGTGGCTAGGCGGCTAGCGTTCACGATTTTGGCATGGGACACCTGGGATCGATTCCCGTCAGGAGCTCATGTGGTACGGATTCCACGTTCTGTTCCACGGCTCATATATCCTCAGTGCTGAAAGAAAGTCTAAACACCAACCCAATGAATCAATCAATCTTTTTAGTTCATTTTTTAGTATAGAACTGCTGTAGACCCAATCCTTTTGAAGTTAAGTTGCTAATGAACGTGGTTTCTTTGTATGTGTTAACTGGTTTAATCATCATGTGATTAATCATGTGACTAAATCTTCGATGAAACCTGAATAATGTTCAAGTCTTACTTTAAAAATCTCTATTGAAAAAAGACAATAAACTCTAATCAATCAACTCCAGAACTTTACATTACTTTATGGTCTATTGGCTAGTTCACGCCCCTTTGGTGCACTGAGTTCCGGATTCCATTCATGGCGAGAGAGCACTGAAAAATTTGAACATATTTTATGGTGGTTTGGATTCAACCTTAAATTCTAGTTGCGCGTTTCTTCTGGCCTTGGTAGTGAAAGCGATACTAAATTCCATGCCAAATAAAAATCCAATTTACATCTTGATTGTTCAAACCAATTCTCTGGCTTAATCTGATGCTTTTCTCTTTTCCATGATCTTGCTCTATCTAATCCTGGAATTTCTGCTCCTACCCTTTTTTCAGTCTTAAATTTTAACCTCAGTTTCACAAAAACAGTTGGTATGCACGAACAATCGCAAACGTATTTTTAAATATGTCTTTCTCAAGAAATTTTTAAGCTGTATGGGAAAATAATATTGGGAAGTTGAAACCTCGTACTTTCGTTTGAAAAGAAGAAAATATTTCCGAACCTTTTCACAATATGAGGTCTTATTCTGTATTGGTTTGTGCAATGCAGCGCAATTTTTTTTGTTTTGTTTTGTTTTGTTTTAGTATGCAATAATCTTCATAGCAGTTATAATTGTTTATTATAGTTTTTACGTTACCTTGTGATCCATAAATTTTGCAAAGAGCGATACAAACTTAACCTGAAAGAGAATAAAATATATTGAATCCCAATTTAAAATTGTGTGCTGTTTAAAATATTTTTGATATATCTATGTGCAGAGGCGTACGCAAGGGGTAGGTCCTGGAGGTCCGGACCCTCCCCCCCCCCCCGAAATCCCGACTTTTTTGTAAATGTAGTCTACTTTTAGGGGCAATTTTAGAAATTTTCATATAATTTAGCCTCAAATTGTATTTGGACCTCCCCCCCGAAACAATTTAGACCACTCCCGAAATAAATTCCTGTGTACGTCCCTGCCTATGTGCCAAGTGATCAGTGATGGCATTGGTCTTTTCTCCCGTGTATACTCTTATGACTATGATCATCCAAGGGTATTACTCCGCTATCTTACTACACATAACATAACATTCAACAAATTTCGAGTCAAAAATGTAATTTCAGTAATTTCTGTTAGTATTCGAAATTAGACCGAGACTGAGTTCAGACAAGTGTTTGTCTCGGTCTTGGTCTCGTGTTTGTTGTCTCGATACGTTGAGTCTCGACCACGTCTCGATTCATGAACGACCGCCTCGCTAGCATCCTCAGCCTTCGCCAACTTTAGTCAAAATCGGACAAGATTTGTTGCTGTAATTGATTTTCTTTTGAAGGAAAATAAAGTTAAATTAGAAGCCATGGTTATGTATTATATAGAAGAAATCCATAAGAGATTAAGGGTGTAAATTCATAATCGTTTACTGTAACCAGCTTGGAACTAACTTTTTATTTATATAAGCTCTTTAACGTTCTACAAGTTTCAACGATAAAATTATTTAAATTATTTGCTGAGTATGCCTCTATCTTGAAAATGATTGTGATTATTATTTACTTCACATCTAAAATAGTGTCTAAATTTGAATAATTAACCCCATTTTACTGCAAAATAATAAACTATGAAATTCGTTTATCAAATTTCTTTATGTAAATTTTTGGCAATTTCATTCTTTATAATCCTGTTTCACAAATTATCGGAGTTTTTGTATACTTTTCACTTCCTCATGAGACTTGTCCTATAGTTTTAAAAGGAAAGTTTACAGAAATATTTTGCAGTAAAGTTTGCATTGGTTTAACCACGATTACATTTTGTGTTGCCTCTAGTTTCGTAAAGAAAACAGACAAACGTATTTAAAAAAATACAAATTTAAAAGAAAATTCCTCCTTGGATAGATATTGGAGTCGTTATGTTAACTTTTTTTATGTCTGTCTGACTCATTACTTAGTGGAAATGTTCGGATTTCTAGGACATAAAGATTTCCAAAATATGCATATATTTATGCCTTAAAATGACAAAATATTACCTAAAACAGAAACTAGAACCAGGTAACTTTACATTATCTAGAAAAATTGACTTAAGACATCTTTAAAATACACTCGGTGATGCAATGATCACCACCAAATGTCCAGTATCTCTTATACTTACAAAGTAGCGTTCGCTGAGTTAAAAACAAAAAGACAGTCCTATCATAAGTATTTCTACCATAGACAATTTAGGGGTGGCTCAGGGAGAATTTTTCCGTAGATTATATCTTCACTTGTAATCAGTATGTATTACCAATATTTTTACAATACTACTTTCAATACAGGGCATTGAAAGTCTCACCGAATATGGATGGAAATAATTTGTACCAATTGCTGTCTCTTGCCAACAGTATTTAATATCTATGTAGAAGAGATAATGAAAAAGAACCAACATAATGAAGACCGTATTATTTTAAGAGGTAGAATGATAATTCGCCTATTTTACAGATGATACGGCGCTTGTTGTGAATCTCAAAAAGACTCAATAAGATTTTGGAAAACTTGAGGAAGAGCTATGAAGAATATTGGATGAAAAATGTTAGAAAAACAAAATGCCATGGAGATTGGAGCAAAGTGGTCGGTGTGAAATATAGAAGGAGAGAAAATATAACAAGTGACTAGTTTTAAATACCTGGGTTGTATTATTAATGTTAATATGAAATGTGAACGTGAAATAAAAGCAAGAATAGGAATGGAGAAAGAAGTCTTTAGGAGGAAGAAAATACTATGTTGTGAGACCTTAAATAAAGCACTAAGAAAAGCCTCATAAGATGCTTCGTGTGGAGTATATGGTTCAGAAACATAGACAATACGTAAAAATGATGAAGAAGGACTGGTAACTTTAGAAATGAGTGTGTGTAGAAGAATAGATAGAATTTGTTGGGTCGAGCGGAAAACGAATGAGATGCTGCAAATGGTGGGAGAAAAAGAACAGTTTTGAATATTATTAAGAAAAGGAAGAGAAGCTGGTTGGGACATTGGCTAAGAAAGAACTGAAGGGACGTACTTGAGGGAAAGGGGGCAGGAACGTGAAGAGGGGTGAAGGAGACTTAATGGACGATATCCAAACAGAAAAATCGCACGTAAAAACGAAGAGGTTAGCGGAAGACTGTGGAGCATAGAAGTTTCTCAGTTGCAGTAAATGACCTGCCAATGATGGCAGAATACCTTTGATAATGATAATGATGGGATTAAATACACACAGGAATTACTTCGCTTTAAAAGTAGAATCTTCTTTAAAACATTTATCAACCCGCCGCTGATTAAGAAATATTATACTTTTACAGGAATTTAGAATAACTTGTGGCTAGTTTATGTTTGAAAATTGTACAAGATATTTTTACATCTATCCGAAAATAATGTAGATTTTTAAAAAAATCATCTTTTCCATCGCCCCATTCTTCTATGAGATGGACTGAGGGAAACCGTGGGTCAGTCGTACAGCTTTTATCTCTGATTCGTGTGGTCCGTAATTTGATCGCCAGCCAAGTAAGTTTGTGGTGGACAATATCGTGTCCATGGGCTTTGTCGGAGTATTTCCATTTCCTCCCAAATTCTCATTCCACCAATTTTTCCATCATCATTCACTTGACTTAATCATCCATCCCCTTTAGCCTTACGGACACAATCGTGGAACATTGAAGTAAAAGATTTAATTTCTTTTTATTTCTACTTGGTGGCGCTAACTGCAAACTGACTTCTGCTTGGCACGGCTCTGATTGCATTTAAAATAATGAGTTGATGTTTCTTTGTATACTTATGATATTTTAAGTATAGAAAATACCTGATAATGTTTTCCTTCGATTAATAAACGTAAGTTAATTATTATCTTGGTCACACAGACATAAACGGCGAATTACGCATGAAACTCTTTAGCTGGAAATTGGATGGTGTAATTCAGTGCTGCCACACCTGGTACAATTGTACCAAATTCAGCCCTTTTTTCATTCATCGGCCCGTTGGTACCACGCTGGCATTTTCAGCCCCTTTTGTGAAAATGTTGGTACAATTCTACCCAATTCAGCACAATTTAACAAATATTTGTCAAATTTTCAAAAGTATCAGAGACTTTCCCTGCAACTCACGTTACTCATACTGTGTGTTGGACTCAAAAAGTGCTGTTGAACATTCATTCTGTAACGTTGCATCGCATAACGCTAGAAACTTTGTGTGGAAAATTCGTCGAACTATACCGGGAAATAAATGACGTTAGATGGGCGCATCCGTGGCGTGCATGAAGGGGGAGATCTTAAGTTGACAAAACCAGAGCACCACACAATATGACGTCACTAAATGTGATAGTAAGTTGAGCAGTGTTTGCAACTGATTTGGTGTCAACTTATTAATGTTATACTTGAGTAACAGGCTGGTAAAGAAAATATGTTTAAAAATGATTATCTGTTAATGAAGTAATATACTTAAAGAGATATTTGTATATGAAAACATAGTATCTCCACACGCGAAATTTGATGATGTGCTCCGCGGAAGATATGTCGCTACAAAAAATTTGGAGATCCAGAATATATAATATAATTGACATAAAAATTAATGATAGGTCTACATCATATTAGTATGTGATAGGCCCGTATCCATGGGGTCTAGGGGAGCGAGCCCCCTCTAAATATTTACTGGTCCCCTAGAATTTTCACAGTACGCTTGCAAATGAACTATAACAAGGTGCAAAATTTCAAAGTCAGACGCACTCGCCAATCCAAAAATAATGGTCGCCAGTATCTCTCACGTACAAATTGAGATGTCCCCTCCCCCAAACGGCCTTTGGTTTGACAAAGAAAGACTTCACATTCCGTGTTTTCTCTCACTCAGTGACAATTATTTTCTTACGAAACAGAAAATGCGCTGCCCTGTGAGTTCAGGCAGAAACCATTCCTACTGAACACTGGTCGCCAGCTCTAGATTTCTAGTTGCCAATTGCGACTTGGCGACCGGAAAATTTGTGCGCTGATGATCAACTATAATGATGAATAACTATAATACGTTTGGATCGGGACCCCCTCCCAAACTTCTACCGGGCTTCCTCTAGATTTTTTGGCTGGCTACCAGCCTAATATGTGATATGTGACAGGGCCGTAACTTGAAGAGGGAGGGGGCAAATGCATCCCCAAGGAAGCTCCCAGCCGTTCGAGGGGACCCATTTTAAGACAAAATTTTCTTACTCCGTATACGATACGAACAGGAAACCATAAATCAAGCATCTAATATGTCCACTATATTACATAAACAAAACAACACATAAAAGGTAAATAAAACAAAAATGAGTCGTGAGCCCATTTCAATAAAAAAAGTTTACTATTAGAGGCCCTAGAAATAATGTTTATTCGTATGGCTTTGATATTTGTCAATATTGTCCCCTTAATGCATTTGTCATGTATGGAACGGGCCCAAAGGTGTAGTCGTTAGTTACACCATAAAGAGTAACAGAAAGATGGAAAGAGGGAGCCCAAGAATTAGAGAAAGAACTTTTTTCTAGGAGCACCAAATACGCGTATTAATGCTTACCCCCCCCCTCATAAGAAAAATCTAAGTTACGGCGCTGGATAAATGGATGTAAGTGTAGAATACATAAACATAGAAACAGTAATTTATGATTAAAATAAATGACTGCGTGTGAAAGAGGACTGTACTACTAATTTTTAAAAATTATATAACGTTTACTGTATGTAGAAAAGGATGATGCCAGGGGTGCCCACAAGGGGGGGCTATGACGCAAACTGCGTCATTGAAATATTTGGGGGGGTAAAATCTATATAAATATGTTTGATGAGGGGGTGTAAAATTAATCGAAAAGAAGATTTTGTTCATGGAAGAACACCTACGGATAGACAATTGGGGGGGGGGGGTGCGTCACAGACATAAGGGGCGGTGGGCACCACTGGATGGTGCTGTCCTATTTTATGAGTTTGAATTTGCAAAATTTACGAAAGAAGTATGTAATATATTTCTCGGGTTCTGTAGGATTACGGGGGACCAAAACTACGTAAAAATAGAATTTTTATAGGTGGAATGATTTCATGTTGCGGAAAGATAATCGATATTGATATGTGAGTAATTTGTGAACTGAGTAGACTGGAAATGCCATGTGCGGAATGGAAAATTTTGCAATTACTATTATCTATTAATTAGAATGGACGAATACAACGTGCATTGCGGCGTTCTAACCCGACTTCGCTTGCTAGCGCTCGCTCGTCAATATTTATTTATTTATTTATTTATTTATTTATTTATTGATACAAATCATAGTCATTACCAGCATCTATGGCCTTAAGCACGTCACGTTGGAGGGATAACATCCTCGGCGAGCACACAATCACGGTACAGGGAGGGATGTAAGGAACGGATAAGGAAAGAAGCTGTCTGAGGCCTGTAATTTAGATACCATCCCGGCATTTACCTGGTGTGAATGAGGAAATCACAGGAAAAACCTCATTTAGGATAGCCAGCCTGAAAAAGCCGTTACACCGTTTCGATCGACTGACCCTGCCGGAAATCAAGTCCAGGACCAAAGGCGAGAGCATTAGCGACTACTCATGCTCAGCAATACTATCTGAAACTTTTTAGTTAGTGGTATCTTTGGCTTTAGGTAGATTAACTCAAAAACATTTAAGAAAACAGCAATGATTTTCAAGAAAAAATTCTTTCTCCCCGTAATCCGACATATGGCTAGTTTTCAAAGCACATACTGAGAAAAAAATTGTAGGTAGTGTACTTAACCCTAGAATGGCAAGCATGTTAAGAGAAGCACTATTGGCAAGCATTAGTAAATATTACGACTATATTATAAAGTCGAATTTGGGTAAGGTTATGAAAAAAAAAACTAAATATTTTATACATATTCTGAAAGTTTATTTAGTGCTCAATAAGATACCGTTGCTATATGACCTAAGTAAAAGAATATATTGTACAAATATTTCAATATAAAAAAAGTATTACATAATGATAAAGAAAAATGTAAATGAAAATATATATAAACTAAATATATGTTTAACTTTACAAATTATGCGTAATTTGCTCAAAATTACTAACTAGAGTAATAATACTAAGTCTTAGACATAAATTAGTGATATAACTTGGAAACAGAGTACGCAAAGTCTACACTTGAAATTTAACTTCCTTCCGTGCATACGTCACACACTATACCTCGATGCTCGGCGCAAAACGGCTGTCGGCATTGATCACAATAGTTTGCAGTGATGCGTCTTTTTCAATAAGGACAAATCTTGCATATTTGTTTCCTCGCCGGAGAATAGCAGGGACCTCTTCTGGAAGGCGCAGAACGTTGGTTATCATGGTCCTAATGGACCGTTGGATTGTTGGCAAGTTCCGCCTCCGCTCCAGCTAGGGAGTTAGTAGCTGGGTGTGGAGCTCACAGAGAAATCTCTTTCTTGATACTGGTATTTCCTTCTTTGTTATCAAAATCTCATTTCGAATGACCCAAGAATTTATGCCAGCAATGTTTAGCTTGCCAAAGAACACACAAAGCGGCCATCGCTTTGTCTTTCTTAAACATGATGTTGTGCTGCACATCTGGTCGAGTGCATCGACACCTCTTTTTTTCCTTTTTGGCCAAGTGTCTTTAAACTCATCGTCAGATATCAGTTCATCTGACGACGGTTCATAATCATCTGACCCAGAATAAGTCAAAATGTTATCATGATGTAATTCACTGCCACTTTCCTCGGATTCATCACAAGATGTTATTGGAGACTCATCGTCTAACAATTTGGCTATTTCAGATGAACTTAACGCCATGTCCTGCCTAAAAATATGGGATATTTAAAACGTTTTCACCGCACAACCACCAAAACAAAATAAAAAAGTTAGTTAAGAAAAAGTAACACTACTGGCAAGCATTCGTAATTTTCACGACTACGCCCTCAGATCAAACAGTAAGGAACGGACTCTAGCGGAAGCCGCCATCACACTGAACTTGAGACAGCACGGGGCGGGAATAGCCGGACTGTCAGAGTTGTCAACGCAACAATTAATTAGTACCCGCCAAAAGTTAAACGCGCTTCGTAAAATTTACGAATGCTTGCCATTCTAGGGTTAAAACGGTAGATAACATGCGTAATTCCTGTAGTTTTTGGACAACGTACAGCAAACGTATAACTGAAGACGCATATTTTATAATACTTTCCGTATAAGTGTTCCATCTATACGTATTTTACGTATGAAACAATATAGGCGGTCAGGATCTCACATACAAATCGACGCAGAATGTCCATAGTAGAATGTAACATAGGTATATGCATGTAATATACGGAAAACTGTTAGATGTCAGACATCCTGCAATGGCATGATGTAACATCTAAGGGCAGTAAGTCTGTAGCATATGCTCCATACTGATTTCTGTAGTAAGCAAGAGGATTTCGTATATTTGTATATACAATATACCGCTGTCCGGAGAACGGATTTTTCTTAGTGTGCAGTTCATAAGCAAGGGCGCTCATGTTGTGGTTTCCAAGGAGGGGGGGGGGGCAAGTATAAGCGACGTTTCAAATATGGTTTCAAATTTTGCTGTATGTAATGTAAAAATTCTATTGGGTTTTCAATATTCCCAAGTACAATTTCCTCTTAGGGGGCGAGCGCGGAGCGCCCCACCTTGCCCCCCCTGATGGGCGCCCTTGTTCATAAGTGATGCAGTTATGTGGGTGCTGAACCTGTGGGTTCAGTATTTCTTGATAAATCCATTAAATGTTGTGCGTGTAATCCACAACGCTCACAGATATAGGCCGGAATTCATGTCACTTAATGACCTTTCCATTTTAAGGCAATAGAGAAAATAATAGATTCAGCCCTTTCTGTTTCAATTTGGTACTATTTTTCAGCCCATTCCAGAGCTAGGACTGTAGCAACACTATTGTAATTTAATCCGTATCAGTATTTTTTTCATCAATTCCGTGATTTGAGTAATACTTCTTTTAACTATCCATTTGTCATTGTTATTTTACTAACTCGTAATAAGCAAAGGTCTACTTCCATGCCGAGTTTGATCTAAGACTAAATATTTCTGAATAGAACGAGTACGATATAAACTATCGTTGAGATTGAGTTTTTAACCCTTCGGCATTGGCGCCTGTTAATGTAACATGAGCACGGACTCCTAGTCTCACAGACCCATTTCTTAAATTTTAAATAAGTTATTTACCTAATAATTTTTGTTTAAATGTTTTTGTTGATAATCTTATTTTGTATTACGTATATTAAACAGATATATTGCGAATTTCAATACAAATATTACATTTTAGTGTTATCTTTGGAAAACTTGAAGAGTCATGAAAAATATGGTAGAATTACAAAACAGATGTCAAGGGTCTGTGAGACTTGGCGCCAGTGCCGTCGGGTTAAAAGAGAAACAAATTGGAGAACTGAAAGGTTAAAAGGTTAAAAATAATTCAGAAAATTCTTTTAAAAAAAAACAAAAAAAAAAAAAAAAAAGAATATTCATCGTACAGGATGTGGCAAATAATGCAAATACTTTTATTTAGAAAGAAAAACTTATATATTTCATAATGATCGTCATATCTAGTATAATTTATGAAAATAAGTACTAGGACGCTCTCTACTTCACATGAGAAGAATAAGGTTTATTAAAAATTTTCAAAAAGAATGTTTATGTTTTACATAATACTCATTGATGCAAATTCGATATTATAGAAGCTACGTAAACACTCATTCCAGTCTCCTCTCTCAGGGGTCAATTATACAAAACTTCAAAATTTTACGCCTAATAGTTTCGGAGATTTGAAAAACATCAACATAACTTTCAAGGCACTCTTTTATTTATTTATTTTTTTTAGGAGTCAAGTCTCGCAAAATTTTATCTTCTCTGCGGCTTCGAGTACAAGGTTATTATTTCTACGGAACTTCAGTGTTCTGCTTAGTTTCCAAGATCTGGAGAACGTCAAAAGAAACCTTCAACCCCCTTTTTTTTCTCCCGACTTTGAGACGAAATTTTACAACACTGCTCACGAAAGTTTTCCACGTGACCTTCATCTCAATTATTCTGGTTGAGTATTTTTCTTTTTCAAAGTACCTTTTTTATGCAATGTTGGAATTGTATGCCTTTTTATAGACTCCTTTGTATATTATTGAAGTACTGGACTTTTCCTGTAGCGGGAACGCATTCCACTGACAACAGATATGTAAAGGAGAAATGTCCACATGACTAGTGGTCAGGAAGATGTCAACATCACTCTACGTACTTTAGTAAACTTGTAGACTCGCTCCATCATATGAATAATTTCTTATTGGCATTTTGTGTAGTGTTGCCTATGAAACGAAAAATTCCACTTCTTGTCTGGAAAATGAGATTGATCTTGCCCACGACATGAAAAGTACATATTTTCAAATTCGAGACAAGATGGGAAGTATCTCGAGTCTTGTTGGCAACACTGGTTCACACAAGTATTAGGTGTCACACATGATTTTATTATTGCATGATTTATCGTATATGAAAAATTATAAATTGGAGAAGCGAGTTTACGGACATAATGAAGAGAATTTAAGAACATATTAGGATACACAAGTCATTCCAGTGATAAATAAGGTTTATATTACACGTACATAATTCTTGGACTCTCGTGTCGTAGAAAGAATCTGATAACTTCTAGATAAAATTAAATGAGTACATACAATTGGTACATAAATGTACAAAATGAGACGAGACAAGAAAATGTTACAGAGAATCGAGACGAGACGAGAAATAATTTTTCGAGAGACAAGGCAAAATTACGTGTAGAAACGAGATTACCTTATTTCTGGTCCCGTTTTGTGGGTAACTTTAATTTTGTGTCCTTTGCACTATCTTTAATTTTACCAATACCAAATACTGACTTGTTTTTATCCAATATTACTACTTAGTTTAAAATCATGCAGACTTCCTTATCTACCTTTTTCAAGATCAAGAAGATGTCAGGCAAGATCATATCTTGGAATTGTTCGATATGCAGTTTTACATGGTTAATCTTTTTTTTTTTTTTTTTTTTTGAAGCACTAATATCTCTCGAATTTGAAATAAGAATGTTTAAAAACAATTTATACTAATATGTATGCATTTTTTTTTCAAGCAGATCTCGTTGGCAAAGTACATACAGGCTTTGTTGCTAATCCTACTAATTTTTTTAAAGCTCTCCTGAATTTTAACCTTATCTGCGGATGGATTAATTCTCCTTTTTCTTCTTCTAACCCTTTTTCCAGTTAGCTTTTCGGATCACTGTCCTGTCCTCAACCTATTTCTATCTTGTGTCATATCCGCTTGTGACACTACACTGCACCATATCTTTCTTAATACAATCTCCCTACTTCTTCTTTGGCCCGCCTCAGGCCCCTTTCCCTTCTACTCGTATAGCATCTATTCGATGAGCTACGTATTTCAATGGTCTTCGTACATGCCAATGCCATCTCAGTCTACTTTCTTGCAATTTTTCTACTACTGAATAATAATAATAATAATAATAATAATAATAATAATAATAATAATTTAACAATAATAATAATAATAATAATAATAATAATAATAATAATAATAATACAGTAAATTTCTGTATATTTACGTTGGTTCGTGATATTTACTAATTTAAATAGTCAAATGCTGGGTGAATTTCCTCTGATTTTCATATTATGCACAAATTTTGCTGCTGTTTTGAGAATCATACCTGATTACTATATAAAGAATAATCACTTAGAGATTGCATGAATCGAAAAGGAGGACTATCGAAATCATAGTGTTGTTTTTACCTCTAGAACAATTTATTTTAGTGTGGAGGTAGAAACTTCTTCACAGTCAATAAGCGTCCCGACACTACTGTTTTCAAATCAATCTATGTTTGGACTTCTATATATAGTATTCTTCAGGCAAATTCTTCAAAAGTCTAATTTTAAAGATGGTATTATTAGAGATGTTGAAATAGTAGATACAACAAAAGTCCAATTATTTAAATCAATTTTTCCTGTTGTGTCAGTATTTCCAAACAGATTAATATTAGTTGAAAATATCTACTGAATAGTATTTCAGTTGATAATAGCTCTCAAGCCTTTTGCAAATAGTGTTAAAAGCAAAAAATGCGGAGACTGTAAGCGAGTATTTCTTCTTTTATCTAAATTAATATTGTGAATAAATTGGTAGTTTGGTGTTTTGTTAATTTTGAAGCTATCTTAAGAATCCTTTCTCGCCTCGTCCCGATTCTCGTAAAAGATTTTTTCGTCTAATTTCGAAAATTTTCTCGCATCGTTTTGTAAATTTATGTATAAACTTTATAACCTTGATTAAAAATAAAGAGTAATATATAAGTTACAAGAGTCCTTCCGCCTCACGAGAGATTCACGAAGGTTGTGATATAATAATAATGGAACCATATTTATTATTGGAATATATCATGTAATGACTTATGTTATCTCTAAACGTTGATAAATGCTTTTTATTATGTTTCTACAATCGATTTGTACTTTTTATACTATGAATCATGTAACAATAAGAAAGTTATTTAGATTTAAATCTTGGGACAAGTACACATTCTTGTTTCGTCTCGATTCTCATTTCAAAAGCGAGATGAGAATTATCACATTTCTCGTCTTGTCTAGTGTGCAAAAAGGCACTTCTCATATTGAGTTCGAGCAAGAATCGAGGTGAGAAGAGAAATGTATTGTATCTTGGGAGGCATTACAAAATGGATAGAATTTGAAGAGCTTTGGGATCAAATTGAGGGGGTGAGCGCAACAGTGGTCTAACCCACATTTTTAAAAATGGAGAAAAATCAAATTAAACTTAAACACATGTGGTTTTTGTACAATATATATATGTACAATGTATGATACATTCAACTACTTGTGGTTGCTTTTGGTATATTGTTCAAAAAGCACATGTCTTTAACTTTAACTTGATTT
This sequence comes from Thermobia domestica, assembly GCF_964235325.1. Lineage (NCBI taxonomy): Eukaryota > Metazoa > Arthropoda > Insecta > Zygentoma > Lepismatidae > Thermobia > Thermobia domestica. The sequence continues at coordinate 187,052,711 of NC_137464.1, forward strand.
TTCTCCATCTTTAAAAAATGTGGGTTAGACCATTGTTGCGCTCACCCCTCAATTGTATTAATAAGGACTTAATTTCAGACAGGTTCCAAAGAGTTTCAATATCACATTTACAGTCAGCGAAGCCAGTACACAAATTATGTGCATTTATATCACGCATTATTATAAGTTTCCAGCTAGATCGAATACAGGGTATTTTATTTTATATCAGGGTGTATCAAAAATCTTGGATCGGGGAATTTTATTTGATAGTTACTTTTCAAGATGAACTCATTCTACGCATGTTAGGTGTTATACATCTTTTTACGTAACAATGATCTCTGATTTTCTTCCTTTATGAAACTACAGCATTATGTATAAAAGTTTCTTCAACGAAGTTCTCTGCAATTCAAGACACGTGAGATAACATAAAGGTTATAAGCAAAGTAGGTCTAATGACAACGTAAGTACAAACTGTAAATGATCTTCGCTATGACCTTTCTACTTCTACTTCCTTTCATAGCCATCTCTGTAATAGTTCTCAGAATATATGAAGAACAGTTGTGAATACTATTTTGGAAATTGCAAGGGCGCTAAAAATTCATTCCATAGTTACGTATACTTTCTGCCACGCTATACGAGACCGATGCGATAGCTGAGTTTCTGCTATGCACAATACAGATAATGCTCGTCTTCGTCGACTATATCAATGTACTCAACAATTCATTGTCGCAGCTGCAGAAGATTTCTTGGCAGCATTGGCATTTTCAAAAACTCAAGATGGTTATGGAAAAAACTGCAATCAAAGGCAATAATAGCACAGCTTCCTTCTGGAAATGAGCTGAATACATCGTTGATAGTGTATATCATTCTCCCCTGATTCGTCTTCCCTTACATAGAGGCACATTCACCCTCAGTTCAAAATCTCAAAATCTTTCCTTAAGTTACGGGCAGTATTTTGTAATGTTCTCATACACCATTTGAAAGATTTTTAATTAAGCTACAAAGAAGGTCATCTAACATTTTTGTCAGATGAACAGCTTAGGGGTTATTGCGGTAGAAATTTGAAAGGGATTTTAATATCTACATTGAGCCTTACAGCTACAAAGCAGAATACAATTTAAATCATATTTTACGCATCGACAACAATTGAATCTTTCTCTCTCTCTGATTTTCATATTGGATCTTCTAGCTTGTCCATAGTGATCTCGGTTTTAGCTGATCAGAGAAACTCATAGTTGTCTCCTACATTTCCTCTGAACATCTCCAATATATTCACTTTGTGTTGGAGGCTAAAGTTTCCACTTGTTGCAGGCCAAAATTTCACAAAGAGGTTTACACATTCTGAATTCTTTCCACGCCTTTACAGGAGCTGGCAGGATGTCCAGTTTTGTAAGTATTGATAAACTACTTCATGGAAAATATGGATGGCATTTAAATCTTGGCAGAAGTGAAAATTCTCGTTTTGTGGAAAATATGGTTTCGCGGAAAATATGGATAGCATACTTCATGGAAAATATGGAAAACATTTGAAGACATGGACAAAGCTTTTCGGACTATTTCAATGTTCCCAACATCTCTGAAGATGACGAATTAATCTTACTCATTTAGAGCTTCGTCGTTCCAATGCACCATTCCTAGAATTCAGTAGAGACTGTGAATGAGCCCAGACGTGTTCCTTTTACGCAGCAGAAGAGACCAATTGAAAATATTTCACCGACATGTTCTGCTGCACCATCCAAAGAGAGCTATTTTCCAGTGCTCTTTGTGAACAAGTTGTCTCCCATTAATTTACTTCCTCTGTCCTTTCTTGTAGCTTAATCAAAGTTTTTTTTTTTTTTTTTTTGAAATAATATATAAAAATATTATAATATCCTATCCGCAACTTAAGGAAAGATTTTGAGATTTTAGGCTGAGGACAAATCTGCCCCTGTGTAAGGGAAGACGAATCAGAGGATAATGATATATACTGTCAGCAATGTATTCATCTCATTCCCAAAAGGAAACTGGCTATTATTGCTTGATTGCTGTTTTTCTTTTTTTAATAAATTAAGCCATCTTGAGTTTTTTCAGTATTTCTGGTATCAAAATCAGAGTTAAGCAACACCAATGAGATCCTTGATCCTGAAAACACGGAAAACAATGCCTCACACTCTAATATACAACACTTTTATTTCTTGTCGAATTTGGTCATTATCTTGGCTTTTATGGCAATTTGAGCCATTTTCGGTGATCGGATTGTAATTCGGAGGTTACAAATGGACTTTTTGATCCCGAAAAAATCGGAAATGATACACCACACTTCAATATTTGCAGTTATTTTCAAAATCAAATTTAAGCAGCAGCCATTTTAACCGCCATCTTGGATTTCACCCATAACGAACCAAAACTCGATTTGGTTATAGTTAGATTCATGTTCAACACAGTCTTATTAATCCTAAATATAAAAGTTGTCCAAATGTCACAAAAAATGCCTTTAAAATCATTTTAGAGAGCGTTTTATTTCTGAAATGTTCAAAATATACCACTCACTTCCTACGTTTGGTCGCTATAACTTCTTAAACGTTGGTGTTACAAAAAAAAAAGTTACAGAATCTTTTTATAGCTTAATTCAAGATCTTTCAAGTGATGTATTGATACATCATAATATTATGTTTGGTAATGGAGATATTGTCATTTAACCGCATCTATACTCTCGACACGGCGGTTATTTGAAATCATCACCGAGGCTTATGACATCTGAAATATGGTCACTTACTCTGAGGAAAGAATGCAGACTGAAAGTGTTGTGAACAAGGTCCTAAGGCGAATATTCGGACCCAAGAAAAACGGGAATGGTGAATGGCGGAAACTTCATAACGAGGAACTACATAAGTTATATCGTTTAGCAAACATTGTTAGGGTTATCAAATCTGGGAGACTTAGGCGAGCAGGTCATGTAACCAGAATGGAAGAAAGTATGAACGTTTTCAAAGTTTTAACTGGAAATCCAATCCGAAAACGATCATTAGAAAGACCTAGGCGCAGATGAGAAGACAATATTAAGATGGATCTTGCAGAAGTAGAAATACAAAGTAGAAACTGGATCCAGTTGGTTAAGGATATAAGTCAATGGAGAGCTTTTGTAAACGAGACATTGAACCTCTTTGTTCCATAAGTCATAGAGTTAGTTAGTTAGTTAGTTTAGTACTTTTGGATTTAACCATAAATTCGCTGTTGTTTAATAAGTCTCCGCACATACATATTTAATAGAAAATCAAAAGTAGACTTTTTTTAAAAATCACAAATGACAACACTGAATAAACGCGGTGTTGAAAATGACTAAAACCTGGAAACAATGTTTTACGTAACTTGTCATTGCCAAGGCAAACCGCAAGAAGAGGTAACAGCAGATTGCGATTGCAGCGTCACTGGTGGAGAGGATTGAAATTACTTTCCATTCCCTCTTCAATGGACGAAAGAGGCAACTTTATAGGTATTTTATGGCTCAGACTGTGTGCTCTGCGTCTCACATTTCTTCCCCCCCTCCCCCAACTAGTAATGCGTCTCCTCGTTTTAATTTACAGGAAAATACGACTAACGTAGTCTACGCATGCGCTGGAAATACAGACGTAGGAGTCCCGTTAAAAATGTTTTAATAGCTATTCGATGAAAGGAAGATGTTATGATATTCAACGTAATATTGCACCTTGAAACGACTGAAATATGCACATACCGAACATTGATTTGCATACAAAATGCATTTTCCCCATGAATAAGCAAACACTTAACTTTTCGTTTATTTATTTATTTATTTATTTATTTGTTTATTTATTGAATTCTTAAATTATGAGTGTAATTTTTCTTGCACGAGTGATATTTGTTTACCTTTGAACTAGAATATATGTACGAAAAGCTGTCTACATTGTCATTGGTTGAAATATTTATATCAGTCATACACCACCACAAGTGACAATCCGATTATATATGTTTTATTAAATCATAAAATCCCATCGTAGTTATTGCTTAATTTCCCTTTCTCTCAGATAAATATTTCAGTATTAAATCATATTGCCCGTCATTTAGGCAAAAGAAACATTCATATAAACCGCAAAGTATATATCATAATGACAGTTCTTTATGGTTCACCAAAAATTGAATGTCGTTCGTTTATTTGTGAGTTGAGTACGGTAATGTTAAATTTATGGAGAATCTTATTCTTTTTGAATATGTTAGAATAGCAATGAAGAATGAAGACTAATAAAATACGATGCTCATTCTCCCACCCTCCCTTCCACACACACACCTGGAATATATTGAGGAAATTAATCACATTGTATGTTTATGCAAGACACATTTGAATATTTTATACATTTTGATATATTGAATAGAATAAAGTATGAATCCAATATTTAATCTATTTCCACTTTTAATACTCCTCATTTATTTTTAATTTAATGTAAGAAATAACATGTTTTACAATAACAAAGAAACTTTATATAATAAGAATTGTGTAGAAAGATGTATTACCCATAACTAAAGACCAGTTACACCATACAAATCTATTTTGTTGATGATCGTATCATATCAATACAGATAAAAATGATACTGACGATCCACAATAAATCTTTACCGGACGAGAATCAATAAACAATACTGCACATCTAATGTATTTTAATTATATGCATTTTTCCCTATTGGTATCCCTATATGGAACTGTTCCCATCTTAAGCACCGAACAAATAATGCTGTTCAAGGGTGAAATCACAGACTCAATTAACTAATGGATAAGTATTAACGTGTAGTGTCTGGTGAGCTGTCGAAAAATAAGACTATGTACACTGATTACCCATAAGAAATAAAAACTTTAAATTTTGCAGTGGAAAGTAGACAACGTCAGCATATAAGATCGGACGAAATAGGTACGTAGTACAGAACACAATAACGAAATATGTAAGCTCAAAAGATTTTAAGAAACTTGGGGAAAATGTCACACACTCAAAAGTTGAAGTAATTTATATTTGTGTTAGAGGAACAACTACATTATCTATTGCTCTGAATGTTGTACTTGTACAAATTGTTTCTGTTTATCTATTGTGTTGTATAGATTGTTTTGAACTTGTAAAATAAACACTGTCAAGTCGGTATACACGATTTGTATCCACTGTTAGCTATTTCCATAATTAGAGTATTTTTTCTTAGAAACTGCCCATTGTATTATTATTAATGCCTAAAACTCTTAACGAAACTTACTAATAAGAGAAGGATAATGTTTTGAGTCCCCCACACAGAGTAAATGTACAGTGATTATCAACCTTGTCAGGATTATCCGTTATTTACGAACAATGTCCAAAGATTCACAACAACTCTAATGGGACACACATTCTTCTACTTTTCTGTGGTTCTTAATTAACCCCATAATCATCAAAAGTGCTACATCTATTAAGAAATTTCTAAAATATCAGAACTTTACAAAGGACCGTCAGCAATCACTGACTATCCTTAGAATTTGGGAAGAACACATAAAAAAAACTGTATGATCAGAAGAACCGCCCCAAAGATATTGCGATAGAAGCAGAAGAAAAAGGACCAAGTATATTAAAAGTGAAGTAATACAAGCCATCAAAGACATGCGAAGGAGGAAGGCCTCTGGAGACGAGGACATACTAACAGACTTACTCAAGGAATAGGAGACAATGCAATGAAGTACTGACTTCATTTCCAACAAGATCTACCTGAGTGGAGAATGGCCAAAGAATTTTCTTTTTATTACAATGATTGTATTACCCAAGAAAAAGCAAGCAAAGAAGTACAGCGATCAAAGAACCATTAACCTCATTTCCCACACTAGAAAGATTATTGCACCAGACTGAACAGGGGGCTGGAAAGTAAGATAGAAGAGATGTTGGAGGAAGATCAACTTTAACTCCAGAAAGCAAAAGGCACTAGAGATGCTATTGGGTTGATGATAATTATATCGGAACGAGTTAACTGACAAAGCTTCTGAAAATACTTTAAAAAATCAGGGTCAACTGGAGACACCGATGACTCATTCGAATCCTATACATAGGACAACGAGTGAACTTGAGCTTGAGTGAAAGGGAAACCAATAATGTGAAGACTGGAAGAGGAGTCAGACAAGAATGTGGTATGCCTTGGGAATTTCAAGATTGAAGGTAGTTCATTCACAAGATCATGTGTGTAGATGATACGGTTATTATAGCTAAAATTGAAGAACTACAGATGATTGACAAAATAGTTGGCACTGGGAAACTATATGGAATGGAAATAACATTGAAAAATCGAAGTTATGATAATATTCCGTGGGAACGTGCCTATAGGGGTCAGAGTGGAACAAAGTGAACTTGAAGAAGTTAATAATTCCTGTTTCTTGAAGTATTTTGACGGGAGACGCTTACGGTACCAAAGAGATCAGATTAAGAATTGTCATAGTCAAAGAAGCATCTAGCAAAAAAGGATCATTCTCAACAGCAGGTTTAATATTCGACTATGGAAGATGTTAGTCAAGTGCTATATGGAGTATTGGATTGTATGGTTCAGAAACTTGGACATTACGGAAGTTAGAGAAGTAATATTTAGAGAGGTTCGACATGTGGTGTTGGAGGAGAGGGGAAAAGATAAAATTGATAGAGAAATTAATAAACGAAGACGTTTTTAAATGGACAGAAGAGAAGAGGGCACTTTTAATCAGCATCCTTAGTAGAAAGGCTAATTGGATTGGACACATCTTCCGAAGAAATTGTCTTCATACCACCATAGAAGGAAAGATAGAAGGAAAGTAAGGAATAGGAAGAAGAAGAATACAAGTGATTGATTAAGTGAAAAAATATAGGAAAATATTGGGAGTTAAATGAAGAAACTGGAGATCGAGAAACGTAGAAGAAACATTTCCAAGTTCAAACCTATTTTTTTTTTTTTTTAAATAATTAATCCCAGGACCTCCCAAAAGGCAGAACACTTAATAATAATAATACTCGTAAAGGAAGCGCGACCATGAAGTATGGACATCTGTGGTACTCAGATATTTTTGCAATATTAATTGAAATAGCTTTTTATTCGCCAAGCTGAGAGAGGACATTTTCAAGCGCTCAGTGAGAGAAGAGGTGCACAGTCTCAACTGTTGTACAAATACTAGGCCTTATCAAGTTTAAGAACAGAAAATTAGCTTTCAGTGAATTTGAAATCTATTTTTGTTACATTAAAATAGAGTGCAATCAGTAAATAATCAGTGAAAATTTTCAAATTAAAAAAATTAAATGAAGTTTTGAGCTTACGTCTCACGGTTATCCTGGTTAGGCTAAAGGAGCGGTGATAATGAGAAATGAATGAAATGTTGGAATGAAGAAAGTGGGAGGAAACGGGAGAACCACGAGGAAACCCACGCACACGGTGTTTCTCGAACACAAGGTTCACTTGGCGGGAGCAGGGTTTGAACCCGGGACCCTATGGTGAGATTTAGACATTATATGTAGCCAATAATGAATAAAGTTCAACGATCATGATAAATTATTCAGTGGGTATTTTATAAGGAAAATATACTCCTGTGCTAAATAATTCTGTAAGAATGAACACAGAGCTCCCTCGTAGCTAAGCGGTTAGCGTACGCGCCTTCGGCGTGGGAGACCCGGGTTCGATTCCCGGCGGGAGCTCATGTGGTTCGGATTCCACGTTAATCAGTAGGTCCACGTCTCATATAGCCTTGCTGCTGAACGGGACGCTAAACTAAAAAATCAATCAATCAAGAATGAACACAACACGCCCCTACCTACTTGTCAGTTCATTTTACAAGTTCAAAACAATTGACACAATACAATAGAAAAATAGACAGAATTTAAAAGTCCAACACTCACAAATTAAACGTAAAAGTTTCTTCGACACTCAAATATTACTCCAACTTTTGAACGTGTGATATTTATTTCAAGAATATAATAACATCTTTTGGTGTTATATATTTAGTTAATGCGTATCTATTCTTTCGTCCTATGTCATGACTTACGTCCACAACGTTTTACGTCCAAGATTAAAGTTATTCTTTCTTTGTACACTGTCTCACTACTTCATCAAACACCACACATTAGAACTTATCGATTAGCAAATTGAGTCTGTGGCTCTATCTTTAAACAGCATTAATCGTTCGATATGTTCGGTACTAGGAGAACAGTTCCACATAGGGATGTCAGTGATGAAATTCTTCAAAGTAAACTAAAAATCTCTGAAGTCTTGCGTGATGTGATGCATTACTTATAATCAAAGCATCCAACATCGATGGTTTGCTTGTCCCTGGTTCGTTTCCAGCTTCCATCAGGTGAACTTTGTGGTGGACAAACATCGTGCGTGAGGGTTTTCTTGGAGCTCTCCCGTTTTCTAATACTTCCGTCATTCCACCATTATCATCCATCTCATCATAGCCGTTTCCCTTGGTCTGGATGCATAATCGTGGAAAGTTTAAATTCATTCCCCCCCCCCCCGGAGAAACTCCCAAAATTTCAGTCACAAAATGTAGAACTTACTTCACCCAATTATTTGCTTTTCTTTCCGTGCACGTACAGACGAAATCCGATCTCTCAATATACATATAAATGACGCAGACCCATTCTATATAAATATTAAACATGTAACATCTAAGATAGAATATCAAAATAGTCAATAAAACCTGCATTTCTTAACGCTATGACCGAGTTTGGCAGAACATGAAATTGTTAACTGTTGAAGAAAGGTTTGTATTTTAGTAGGTATTATATACTCTTGCTCTAGATTATATATTAGTAGGTAGCACTAGCACAGATTGAGATAGGAAAGGAAAGATAGGGAAGATCTTTCGATCATTCCATATAATCTCTGATGTCAGCAGACTTCAGTTCTTGAAAACGTACAGGTCTTGCATTATTTGAAATAGAGCACCCAAATCCCATTTCTTGCATCGGAAGTAAGAGACGTAAGTGTGTTTTACGATTCTTAAAGTAAAGACTCCTTTCTTTAATTAAAAATAAGTCAGTTAAAGGGTGAGATTCAGAGGGCGTTATTTAGATGGATCAGGGAGGAAGAGTTATTCCTCCTGGGTTAGAGATTTATATAGAATTTATCAATATAAGTATATAAGTGAAAGATTGCTATTGAAGGTGATGAAGATCCTGCTCAGTGCCGTGCCATAGGGGAGGGAGAAGCGGGGTGACGACCCCGGGCACCGAAGTAAGGGACGCAAAATTCGGAAGAGAAATAGAAAAGAAGGAAAGAAAAAGAGAGGGGTGAAACATGTGCACATGTGGGCATGTACACATATATAAAATGAAAGGTAAAAAGTAATAAAAAGTGCTCAAAATCAAGGAAAAGCAGGGTTCACTTTTTAAAATTTTCTCACCTTTCGCGGCTTGTCTGTCGACCGCACTCATATGTACGGGAGTGCAGTCGTATACTCTCGCCCCAAGCGCTTATTTTCCACAACACACGGCACTAATTCTACTAAAGATATCTTAAACTGAACTATTGATGTGTAGTGAAGAAACCAAGGCTAATATGCTTGATTTAGAATCAGAAGTGTGAGAAAGAATGATCATTTTTTGTAAAGATATTCCTATGTATATTTGTTTTAGGACAAAAAGTATTTGAGTTAATTTAAATATTTTTAAAAACTTCTACATTAGTAACAAACAGTAACTACTGAATATAGGAAATAATAACAAAAATAGCAACTGTAAATAGCAGTTAAAGTTTAGTCTAAAATATTTTTGCCAGTCTTTTTTGAATGTTTTAGATAAAATTAAACATTTTTTAAAAAATTATAATCTCACATTGAATATTTATCAACAATTAGTCTCAATATTAGGTAAGATGTGCATGTGAATGGAATTGTTAAATATGCTGCTTTCTTGCAAAAATACAGAAAAACAATCCTCCCCCTCCCGAGGAGTTCACATTCCCTCCCCCGGGTGAAAATGTCTGAATTCAACACTGATCACAGATGTGTAGTAGGTTTATCTACTTGCAAATAGTAACCTAATTATGTATAATGAGAAATTAATCTATAAGGCAATTACTTTTAATTTATAAGGCAGTATAAGCCTTAATCTATAAGGCAGTACTTTCAATTTAGAAGTTGATCTTTTCACTTAAGATGCATAAATGAACTTGGCCGTTTTATTCATTATTGTTTAGATGACCACTAATAATCTTATTCGATAATTTTTGTCTTGGACATTAAATGACCTTATTCGCTTTATTTTGTTCTTAACATCACGGATGACCTTATTAGTCTAGTTTGTAGTAAACATCACGGACGACCTTGTTCGCTTATTTCTATCCAGGATATCACGACGACTTTATTTATTTACTTTTGTCCTGGACATTGTTTAACATAGGAGTTGGTTTATGGGTTGAATACAAATGTTAATGTAACTTGATAGGGATGTCAATAAGAAGGGAATGTTATGTCTGTACTTTATAGTCTGTATTGTAATATTTTCATTTGACGGTTTCTGGAATGATTTCATCTATGATGAGTTTATTCCGAAGTCTTTATGGCTGTCTATGAAGTTAGATCCTTCGTAGAAATCATTTACCTTCCTGCCACATAACTCCGTATTCCAAAGACAATCAATCTAATCTCTCAATAATTGTTCAGTAAATGTGCCATAATCACAAAAAAAGCTAATTGACAAAAAAGCAATTAAATAGCGTGGAAATGGTTGTCCATTTTTTGTATTATTCTACTACATTTGTACCGCTTTGCGACTATATTAGCTGCCTCTCCACAAATTGCTTTAATATAGTATCATTTAGCTCTTTCAAAAATTTTATATTTCGAATGTTTAGACCAGGTGACATTCTTTAAGATTTCAAAGTTTCTTGTTCTCGTTACAGCCAACAAGGTAGGTACGTTTTTATTCTCCTTAAGATCTGCTGCAAAACATCATTGCTCGAATTGAACCAAATAAACAGTTAAGTTCCAAAGTTGGTCGTCCGTTTCCAGCAAAATTTTGAAAATTTATTGGGAAGAAATAAATAATTACCTTTTTTGTGTGCTTGATAATGTAAATGGATAGCGAAAGTAGTGTTTATTTTCTTGAACTACTTGGCGCAAGGGTACTTCATGGTAGGATTATGGGAATGTAATGAGCATTTGCTTTGTAAACATGGCTGCTGATAATCAGAGAAATCTATTAAAAGTAAGTGGAAGTCATAGCTTAATAAATCTAAAAATAAATTGTAGAAAATGCGGTAAGCAAATAACTGTAAAGAAACGTGGAGAAAGTTATACTTTTCAATGTAACAGTAAGTAACGTAACCAACATGGCGACAAGGTTCTAGAATACAGGTTATCTTTTCCATTTAGCTGTAATAAAGACAGAAAGCAACGTCCCCTGCGGGGTCCTAACCCGCCTTTACTCACTAATGCTCGCTCGAGAATACTATGTGAATTAAATATTAAACTTGGGTACCGAAGGAACCAATTATTACGCTTTCAGCCAAAAACTAGACGGACGACCAACTTCGGAATAAATGCCCAAATAAAACTAAATATTAAGTATATCAGAATCAAAAGGCTCAAATATTGACAGATCAGCCATAGCCCTGGGATAGTAAGTCCAACTAAACTTCACTTAATAATGCTATTTTATTTACGTTATTATTCTTCAAAAATAATGTTAATATTACTAGTCTTGAAATGTTAGTTGTAAAAACTATTTTTAAAAAAAGTTTTGTACATACTTAGACCACAGATTTTACACTTTATGTAATTTCAAACAGGTCTGTTAAATTCAACGAATTAACAAAAAAAATAATAATAATAATAAATAAAGTATAGTTAAAACATTCTCTTCTTATTAGTGTCCCTACCAACTTACCTTAACCATTGCAGCCAGTCCATAAACTAATATTCTCAACAGACACCACAGACGACCTGATCCATTTATTTTTGTCCTGGGCATTACGTATGATCATGTTTGTTTACTTTTTTCCCTTGACAATAGGGACGACCTGATTAATTTTGTCAGCGATATTATGGACGACGTAATTCGTTTTTTCTGGATGCCTCTTTTTCTTTATTTATGGGACAGCATGTATGTCCTTCATTATTATTATTATTATTATTTTAGCAAAAAAACATTAATGATCTTACAGCTTCCCCTGTGACCCCATGGTTATCCTCCGACATAGGAAACCTGGGCTTCATTCTCAGAATAGTTCACTTTGTTCGAATCTCCCGTTAAACTGTAGGTGAAAAATCTTGTATAGGATCGGTGCTTACAAGGGTCGCTAAACTTGAACTCAGTCACTAAAACATCAACGGCCATTGATGTCTAACTTATTATTGACTTTTGTTCAATTTAGTTTTAACTTTCGCACCATGAATGGCTGTCATATATTAATGTAATGTATTATTTAATAAGCAAAATAACTTTATTATTACTATAATTATGTTTGCCCGATCCTTCAGCAGGCTGTGTAATGTTGGTTTATGTAGTGCTCAATTAAAATATCTTAATCTTCACCTTTTTTAAGTTTATTTACCAACCACCCCAAAATCCATAAAATATGTATGCAATTATACCAGGACTTTATTATACAGGCAAGCGAAAGCACAGTTAGAAACATCTATTAGCTTGACTTTTACTACCAGGAATAGTGTAACGCTCAGACTGAGATGTTTGCGTGTTTCAGTAGGAATACTTTTCAAACAATGAATCCTTAACGCAAAATAAATTTATATAAATTGTGCTTAATACTGTAACCTAATTAACACTTTAGTTAAAGACGCATATTCGCATTTATGTTCTCTTAAAAATTACCTAGGACGTCTGCTATTTCACCTGATATACATTAGAAACAATTGATAAATTTTTAATACTATGAAGGAAAATGAAATGTACACTATGTGATCAAAAGTATCCGGACACCTGGCTGAAAATGACTTACAAGTTCGTGGCGCCCTCCATCGGTACTGCTGGAATTCAATATGGTGTTGGCCCACCCTTAGCCTTGATGATAGCTTCCACTCTTGCAGGCATATTTTCAATCAGGTGCTGGAAGGTTTCTTGCGGAATGGCAGCCCATTCTTCACGGAGTGCTGAACTGAGGAGAGGTATCGATGGAGGTCGGTGAGGTCTGGCACGATGTCGGCGTTCCAAAACATCCCAAAGGTGTTCTATAGGATTCAAGTCAGGACTCTGTGCTGGCCAGCCCATTACAGCGATGTTATGGTCTTATAACCGCTCCGTCACAGGCCGTGCAGTATGAACAGGTGCTCGATCGTGTTGAAAGATGCAATCGCCATCCCCGAATTACTCTTCAACAGTGGGAAGCAAGAAGGTGCTTAAAACATCAATGTAGGCCTGCTTTGTGAGAGTGCCACGCAAAACAACAAGGGGTGCAAGCCCCCTCCAAGAAAAACACGACCACACCATAACACCACCACCTCCGAATTTTACTGTTGGCACTACACACGCTGACAGATGACGTTCACTGGACATTCGCCATACTCACACCCTGCGATCGGATCGTCACATTGTATACCGTGATTAGTCACTCCACACAACGATTTTCCACTGTTCAATCGGCCAATGTTTACGCTCCTTACACCAAGCGAGGCATCGTTTGGCATTTACCTGCGTATTATGTGGCTTATGAGCAGCCGCTCGACCATGAATTCCAAGTTTTCTCACCTCACGCCTAACTGTGATAGTACATGGAGTGGATCCTGATGCAGTTTGGAATTCCTGTGTGATGGTCTAGATAGATGTTTGCCTATTACACTTTACGACCCTCTTCAACTGTTGGGGGGTCTCTGTCAGTCAACAGACGAGATCGGCCTGTACGCTTTTGTGCTGTACGTGTCCCTTCACGTTTCCACTTCACTATCATATCAGACACAGTGGATCTAGGGATGTTTAGGAGTGTGGAAATCTGGCGTACAGACTTCTGACACAAGTGACACCCAATCACCTGACCACGTTCGAAGTCCGTGAGTTCCGCGGAGCGCCCTATTCTGCTTTCTCACGATGTCTAATGACTACTGAGGTCGCTGATAATGAGTACCTGGCAGTAGGTGGCAGTACAATGCACCTAATATGAAAAACGTATGTTTTTGGGGGTGTCCGAATACTTTTGATCACATCGTGTATATACTAGGATACTATACGTAAAGAAATTAATTTCGCTCGTTTGAAATTAGGAATTTCCAAATTATGAAATACTATAACAAGAACTTCCAAACTATGATAGAATGACTTTGTCTGTACACATGCGTCTGTCTGTTTTTCTGCTTGTTGACGTTATCAGTGACGAAAACTTTAAGAGATAGAGAGAAATGTATCTTTCTATACAGATTCAGCGTGTTGACAATACCTAGGTTTCATCTTAGTCTATGACCATAATATTTCTTATTTAAATGGATTAGCTTCTTGACAATAGGATCTATCTCACTCTGTGACCAAAATGTTTATTTTGATATGGATTCAGTGTTTCAATAATAGGTTTCGTCTCAGGCTCTGTCCAGCTATTGAAATTGGTGTCTTTGTCCATCCATTGAAATAGTTTTCTTTCTGTAATAAGTGTTGGAACCAAAAATCTACGATTTCCATTATTACTCGTCCACCACTCCGTACAGAGGCAGAACGATGAGACTTTAACTTGCTCTTGACACCCTGAGTCCATATGGGAAGATCATTTCTCTTTACCTTTTAACGTTGTCGCTCTATGAAGATCAATATTGAAACCGGAAGCGATAATGTATACTTATATACCATCTTTGTTCATCTACTGAAACCGGATGTGGTTGCACTGGAGCTTCCGAATTGAATAGTGAATCGTGAATAACGAGAAATGTTTTCAAATGGACTCAGTGTTCCAATAATACACTCGATCTCCATCGCTATATATCTACTAAAACTACAAATGGTTGATTTAACAATTTTCTGTTTGAACATTGATTAACTCTAGTTTGAAAACCGATTGTATTTTCACGTTGTAAAATACAACATGTTACAGTTTAATTTCATTGATAATACGTAAATGTGCAAGCGTATATCAATGTGCCATTATGGGGCGTTCAGTGCACAAAGGAATCAAATTCAATTACCAAAGTTGTGAGATAAAAAGACATAAAAATTGTTTGGTACTGTTAAGTACATAAAAAAGTTGCTACTGTTTTTTATATTAAAAGAGTTATTTACAATCTCTGGACGTAAGTATTAACTCTAAAAGGAGCTTCAGATAGAAAACTTAAAGATAAAATACGTCTAAAATTACAAAAAAATGGATATGATATCCTTGTGCACTGAACATACCATATGTTTTCTTATTATTGTTTCTATGCCACATTACAGGAAAGGTAATTTCATTAATACTTGTATGAAAATATTCTAATCATAGATGCTTGTTTTTATGTAACATCTTAATACAAAGACTGACATTTTTTTTATTTTATTTATTTTGCAGGTTCTGACCAACATACATTGACTACAGAGTTCAAGACCACCATTCTACTGTTCACCATCCCTAATCCCGAAAATTGCATCACCATCAATTTGTCATTGGATATGAAAAGTGTGACATCGAACAATTGAGGAAGTTGACGATTTCTTCGTGGTTTTATTTACGAACGTGATATAGTTGTGTTCCGAAAACTAACAATCTGACAGTGTTACTTCGTACATTTTAATGATGACTGATTTTCATATCAAATGACTGATTATTTGAGAGTGCTTTGATATATTTATATACGTATGTACCGCTCAAAATAAATTAACGAACTTAAAATTAACCTCGAAGAATAATTACTGAAAAAAAAGTAGTGATTTTTTTTCTCTTACCAACATATCTCCAACGGCAATGCAATTTTAATCTATCGGTGTTGAATGTGATACATAAATATTGCATACATATTTGTGTACTATTTTATAATCAATTATTACTTTAAAATATGTGATGATCAACATTATTGTGCTGCTGTGGTTAACAAGAATTTTAATGTAAGTGCTATTCTGTGAATCTATGTTTGCTGATAATAGACTCGTTTCTCTAAACACTAAACACTATATAAACTTCTTATATTTTTAATTAGAAGAATAAATAAATACACATTAGTGTAATAACAGAAACAAACAAGTGATTTCTTCGTATTTTTGAAGTGTTTCTTGGGGTTTTATCAAAACAGTACGCAAAGACAAATTAAATAACGTATATTCAAAACTGTATGTGGTACAGTGAATTTCTCAGTTTTATTGTTTCAGACAAATACATTTTACGTGAAATGCCACACGCTGATATTCATTCAGTATGAGTTTAATATTCATTGCACATATGATCTGTAAAAGAGTTGTTAGATGAAACAATTGGTTCATGTTGATGTATATAAAAAATATCTAATAATTTACAAATCTACTCGGCCTATTAAGAGAGATATTCTGTAAATTGCTCTGGAAACAAATTACCATTTGTGATGGATTACACGACCGTGGAATATGAAAACAACATCAACGGAGAAACCATTCATTTGCCTGGGTTGAAAGAAACACTGAAATTTATATATTGTAATGAATCAAATTTTAGTGCGTTGCCATTGTGTAACGAAAGCATTGCGTTGGTCAATAATGATGAAGCCAGAATCTTACAACGTTTGGTGTCCATCATTGTTCCAATTTTATTTGGTCTTATTGTTATCATTGGATTGTTCGGAAATGCTTTAGTTGTTACTGTTGTGGCCGGTAACAAACATTTAAGAAGTACAACCAATCTGTTGATCATCAATTTGGCCATTGCAGACTTACTGTTTATTATATTTTGTGTGCCTTTCACGGCTACTGATTATGTTCTAACCTCTTGGCCATTTGGTGATATCTGGTGTAAAATTGTCCAGTATCTTATCGTTGTTACTGCTTATGCCAGCGTTTACACTTTAGTGTTGATGTCATTGGACAGATTCCTTGCTGTGGTTCACCCGATACAGTCAATGTCAATCAGAACGGAACAGAATGCACTTGTAGCAATTGCTTTAACATGGGTTGTCATATTAGTAACCTCGGTACCAGTGTACATATCTCATGGAGAAGTACGTTACGAATTTGATAACCAGATGCAAACGGCCTGTGTCTTTCTTGAATACGAAACTATGCTCAGACCAGATGGCTTCAACAAACCTGCATTCCAAGTAACCTTTTTCGCGACGTCATATGTTATACCATTGGCTTTAATCTGTGGGCTTTACCTTTGCATGTTGATGCGCTTGTGGAGAGGCGTTGCTCCAGGTGGACATGTGTCTGCAGAAAGCAGAAGAGGCAAAAAGCGTGTGACGAGAATGGTGGTTGTAGTAGTAGTAATTTTTGCAGTCTGCTGGTTCCCTATACAAATTGTACTTGTTCTTAAAAGCCTGAAAAAGTGGGAAATTACGAATGCAACTGTGATGGTGCAGATTGTAAGCCAAGTGTTAGCTTATATGAACTCGTGTGTGAATCCAATTTTGTATGCATTCCTCTCCGATAATTTCAGAAAGGCCTTTAGAAAGGTCATATACTGTGTTCCTCAAGCAGGACGCAGTGTTCAAAATGGCAGACTTGAGAACGAAAAATCCGAAACAAGAGCTTTGACCACGAAAACTACAAAAACAAATGGAACAGACATTTTGTGAACATCCCAAGTGTAACAAGAATTTATTAATTGTTGCTTACATATAGTATGTGCTTCTTCTACTATTAGTAATATAACAATTTATTGCTGTGCAATTTTTGTTCAACATTTTACTTCTTCTAGAACTGTGTGAATTTAGTGCTTGTTCATTTCGCGATTGTACATTTCGTTTAATATATTTTAAACATTCATAATTAAATATGCACAAAAATCTCATTTGTTGAATATCAAAAAGAACATACAGACAGTACCAAATAATTGTGCTCATAATATGGAAAACAGCACACCCTGAAGACTGTGATAGTCATTTTCTTTAACTCCTAATGATTAAAGGTTTCAAAATCAACGGTCACTTTTTTCTGAACTTTCTCACAATTACGGTATATCTGCCACAACGAACTGGAATTACAGGTAGGTGAAAATGTTCCTATTATTCTAAATGTGTATGGAAATTTGGCTGTCTTTCAATTAGATTATGAAATCTGATATTTCTCTCTTCTGATATCAAAATGTATATTTAAGAGAAAATAAATCGTTTTCACAATTCTAATTTTATGCTAAGTATTTTTTATTTACTTATATACTCTTTTAAACCTAAGCGCAAAACATGAAGTTAAAAAAATGTGAAAGTTTGAAACATTGGTTTCACTTTATAAAGTGCAAATATATATCTTTTTTGCTTACAATTTACATCTACTAAGGAAGACCGAATTCAGTATTGAAATATGAGTTTATGTATTTAAGAACTCAACTTTTGATTTAGACATTTCCTAAATAGGATTGTTGGCCCTAAATTTCAACCTTTGATTTTTAATTTCAATTATATTTGAATATTACTTTAATTAAACATTTGAGGACAGTTTTTAATACAGAAAAAAGGCGAAGTAATTTACTTTTTTTTTTCAAAATGTTCATTTGAGTATTAGTATCCAAAAAGCATAAGATGGCTTATAGTTAGAACTTTTGTATTTATTCTAAATTGTTAAAATTTTATTTAAAAAATGTACGTAAATATCGGTACCACATATCCCACTTTGCAGTTGTTGAGATGAGCCGTAACATATCATACCATCCTGTATGTACAAATACTCTCGAATTAATCCAAATTTCAAAAATGCAGTGATAAATCATCTACAATTACTTTTCTATCTTATGGATAACATGATCACATTTTCTACTAGAAGTTCCATGAGGTATTTTTCAACCGATTCCTCTATTTTCGTTCCAAGCAAAGTCTGTCTCAATCAAACTAAGTTACTCCTTTGGATTCATAACACTGTCATTAAAAGTGTACAGTATTTTGATTTAGACAGTTAAATTTGTGAAACTTTAATATGTTAAAAAGAGACCAATACCGTCTGATAAAATCATGTTGAACCCTAACATTGCTTGATGTACGAAAGAAGAAATTTCAGAATTATTTCACAATCGGATGTGGTTAAAATGTAACTTTTAATTTGAATATTGGTATAATATATTTTATATTTTAGCTTAAAAATAATGTTATTAAATGAGAAATATTTTAAAACTAAACATTCGTTTCCACATAGCCTTAATACAACATTGCACATATTATTTCTTCTTAAAGTAATATACATAACAAACAAGTTTCTTTAATATATTAAATATGAGCATGTTGTTGATTGTCCAACTGAAATAACTTTTATATTGCTCTATTGTGTGGAGAAGTATATTCCTTCATATTGTTGTAATTATATAAACATCATCATCATAGGTATTTTAATATCTATTCTTTAAACAAAATATATTCTTCAATATATATATATCAACATAAAATAACATAAAATGATATTAATTAACGAACGTATCTAATAATTTTCTAAGATTAAATGCATTGTCTTATAAATTAATTATATTAGTATGTGTTAAAGTTGGGAGAAAACAATAGTACTAGAGATAGTCATAAAAAGATGAAAACAAATCTGGTTAAGGTTTGAGAATGATTGTATAGTGAATAAGAATGCAGGAGGTAAGAAAGAATCAAGATGCGAGAGATAAAAAGAGACAGACAGACAGATAGACAAATAGAAGGAACATCATTGATTGAGGCTATCAAACTTTGAGGGGAAGAGACTTAAAACACTACCCAGAAGTTTCCTATTTGAAACATATTAACACAATATGACAGTAAAGGAAGGAATCCTATAAATAATGAACTTTTATTACCATGTTAAGTTAATGTCACATTCAAAATGACAGTTTACAAATTTAATTTTAAGCTGAACTCTTAGGTTGTAAGATCAATATAAAGGTTTTCCCGAACGAAGTACGAGAAGCAAGCAAAACTTTATATAAAAGAAAACTTCTGTTTGTGTTTTCTTGGCATATAGTTTTTCTCCTGCTTGGTAGTTTGCTTTTAGGCAACTATTTAGTCTAAGAGAATACGGAGTATATATATACTCCGTCAACCAAAACGAAACCAGTGGTAAGTTAGATTACACAAATTACACTTTCTGGTAATCAATGCAATATGAACTTCTAAATCAATCAAGATATACAGCCGACCCAGTAAAGGACATAGAATTTATAAGTATTGAATGCTGGAAAGGCATTTTTGCTAATTGTGGAATCCACTACAGAAAGAAAGGTGATGCTTGAATAAGAAAATTATGAAAAGCAAAAAATAATAGACAAATTCCATTTTCTTTCTCTTTATTTTTAGAAAAGCCATCTCTTTATAGGAAAAAAACATTTATTCACGACAACTCTTTTTTGCATCTCTTTTTCACGACAACTCTTTTTTCTGGATCATATCATGAAAGTATAATAGAAGGTAAAGGAAAGGGGTTATGGGAAAATTGGACTTGTGGTTAACCTAAAAAAGTGTCACTTTAAAATCAGAAGGAAGAGACTAACAGAAGATATTAGATGAGAGTGTTTTTAAATTTATGGTAAGTGACCTATCATAGAAGTCTACAATATTTGGAAGTTTGCTGTTTAAAGTGAAACATCTTTTGGACTCTTCTTAAATTTCTGCTTTTTCTTACAGATCTGGTTGTGTTCCTAGATAAGGGAACTCCTTTTTAGTGTGGGTAAGCAAATAGTAGGGCATGGTTATTTTGTGTTTCATATTACTGATTCTTGCTGTATATATGTGACTATCAGATCAACAAAATAGAAGTCGTCTTCTAAAGGACATGTCAACATATATAGTTAACATTTTAATATATTTTCCACAATAACAGTACACAAGATATATGGTGAATATCAATAGAAGATTTCAGTGGTGTAAGCAGAATTTCTTAAAGGGGGTTCAAGCTTCCAAGTTCATGTCGTTTTAACTTTTTTGTATACACAGGAATGGCATTAAAGTTAATTTCGGATTTTTGTTTTAAAAACAATATAGAAATACAAATTTCAAGGACTGGAAAGTTAATTTATTTTTCTGCATAACTCCCCGTTGTATAACGCATTTAGTTCAGTTTTTAGCTAGTACCGGGAAGATTTCGGCGTAGAAAGCTTTGCCAGTACGTCATAATAATTCTAGGACACCCAGCTTCCCTACATCATTTGTATGGAAATGTTGACTTCCGACAAATTCTTTAAGAGTCTAAATAGGTGAAAATTATTTGGCGCTACTTCAATCCAGTGCAAACTATAATTGTTCTATATGTTTATCAAAAGCAGAAAGCTGTTTTGCAACCAAGCATACACTCACATTTCGTAACAGTAAGGAGTCATGAAATAATGTGTTTACTGTTTCTAACTGAAAATTACACATCTTTGCAATTTCAGACAGATTACTATTCTCAATGATCAGCTATTCAACATACGGAATGTTTGAAAGGATGACTGCTGTAAGTTGAGATACACTACGACTGGGATCGTCAATGACAGGTATACACTCATCTTTGAAGCATTGAGATGTCTTAATGCGGCTGAATGTCTCATCATCATATTGTAACTGAAGTTTTCTGTAAATTGTAGCTGGCTTTATGTTCCCTTCACTAGAAACTTCACCATTACACGCTGTTCCGTGCATACGTTCACACTGTTGTCCATCATCTTGAATAACGATCTCCAGACCTATACGCAAAACGAGTGTCGCCTCTAATAATAATACACTGTTGCCAGTTTTTATTGTATTAAATAACTTACTCCTGCCCTGAGATTCGACTTTGAACCTGTAAGAAAAGTCTCGGATTTAATTGAATGACCCTCGTAGTCTCGTAGTATTTTAATATAGTAAATACATGTTTTCCTACTCTTTTCTTCAGCGGGTTAATCCCTCAGAAACTCTCCCTTTGCAAACACTACCAGAAGGCCTAATGCCATTTGTAACATCATAACAGACATAATGTCATTTGTAACACAAAACTGATTAGACATCTGTTTATTCGATCGAAATCAAACCAGGTAGGTAGCCACCATTTTGCAATACTCCTAGTACTCACACGGTGCCATAGAATGAAGTTGTCCATCACCAATGCTAACATTCTAGGTAGAATTGCCGCGATACCTTTCCGAATTTTTGCCTTCAGAGAACTTGGGATTGATGTATTTGTCTTCGTATTTGTGCCGATTTGGTACTCTTCTATGTCTTTCAACATTGAAGTGATGACAGCGCATTGCTACTACAAAGTGATTACTTTTAAAATACACCACACAACCTTACTGCAGGGCAATCCAGAGAAAATTGCCAGACCCTGTAGATCATGGAATCCGTCTTAGTTTACACCAAGATCTACCCCGGGTAATCATAGCTTCGTTCGTAAGTCAACCATGACGTAGTATGGAGTCAAATATTCTTTTCTGTCTTTCATAAGATTCTCATTGCTCACAAATATGACGGGGTTTAAAATAATCTTATTTGAAAATCATTGATACTTTCGCTACACTTAAATGTTAATATCATAAAATTATATCTCTTCTAGATAAGTAAGTAACTTACTAGTTATATGTTCTGTTTATCTTAAATGGTATACATACTCTATCTTGACACGGAGATTCTATCTCAGATATGCTGTAAGTATTTATCCGCCTCCTTTGACTACAATTAACACATGACTGTAGATAACGTACACTGAAAATTTCACTTTCATTCCCGTCCTTCGTTTGAGTTTTGAATGAATGAATAATGTTGTAGGTTGAAATCTTTTTTATTGTGTTTTGTAACTTTGTATTTTGTAGTGTATACGCTTCATCTTTTTATTAAAAGTATCAAAAAAAAATAATAGAACCTTGATGAAGATTGTAAAATAGGGTGTATCGAAGAAATTTTTTTTTCGAAATGTTAAGGTGGGCAGAACACAAAAGTGCCCGTTTGTGACTAAAATGATACCTTATATCTTTCAAACTTTTTGAAGGCCCCTTAGGTGGCGCGCATAGATCTTGAAGTTTTGATAGTGATTTCGGCATGCAACACGCACAACAATTTCATAAAAACGTCATTATTTGGCTATTTTATGTATTTTTTTCAGTATTGAGATCGTGTTTTGTTTTGTGTATGAGAAATATCGGTATGTTATATTCGTGCCCCAGAGGTGATTTCCTATGCTTTTGATTTTAAAAATGTCAATTTTAGGCTAAAAATGCCTCTTTCTATTAATGTTTTCAAATTGATTTTGACTTTGAGTTTTATTCGAAAATTTTCCGATATAAAAGACTGAATAAAAGATTTGGCTTTGTAATTGCTATCAGTAACTCAATTACTGCCCAGTACTCCGCTTATTTTAATAGTTTATTATGCATTGAAAATAACCCAGAGCTAACAACGATAAGGTGGCTGGACTGCAAGGTCCACCAACCCCAAATTATGTTGCTAAACATGATTTTACTAAGGGGCAGGCCAAGCTTTCCTTCTAGTTTTCTCTTTGGACTCTATAATCACTTTTGACCTCTAGATTCCAATTTCGCTTTGATGTAGTCACCATGTGAGATGACGCCGAAGTCGGAAGAAACAGCCTTTGTGATGATTTTCACAAGTCGTTCCACTCCTAGAGTGTGGCAAGAACAGTTGAGAAACTAAATGAGATATTGAATAACAAAGACAATGTGATTTACAGTGGTGTAAACAGAGCATGGTTTTCCCCATATCGAACACACCAATCAAACCAGGTTTCCAGGGTGATTATTGTATGAACGAATGTATTGTGAAAAAATAAGGAGTGAACGTAATGGAAAGCTGTAAATAATAATAGATAAAAATGAAACTTAAAATAACAGTCATTAGTATCTATTAAGTAGAGTAAGAACACTTAGTGCAACAGGTCAAAGCTCATCTAGAGCTGAGTATACAACTTTCAACAGGGACGTTTACACTATTTATTGCTAAAGATAAAACTTTTTTTTTTACAAAACGCATGGCACATCCTTTTTGACTTCCGAGATGGGGAAAATATTCATGTTACACATATATTTATGGTACTGCCAAAGCTCAGTCGAAAATAGACTTAAAATAGCAGAGAAGAGTGAAATTTGAAAGGATGACAACCAAGGTATTGTCTTTCACCAACTTTATGCATTACATAAATATGTCTTAGAGAGGAAAAATGTGTCTGGTGAAGAGCACCTTGAATGCAGAAGTTGTTACGGCGGCGTAAGAAAAAATGTTAAGTGTATTTACTTTGTAGGTGATATAACGACTCCATAGAAAACTACTATGAGGAAAAAAGGTCAAGAATAAGCGAAGAAATTAAATGATAATGTGGTGATTAAGAAAAAAAAGCAAATAAATAAACAAACATAAAGCATTTAGCAAATGTTAATCTTAAAAGAAGAAAGTGTAACAAGATGTCAGTCTTCGGTATTGAAATAACATTATAAATTTGAAGTGTGAAGTGAAAATAAGACCAGGGATAGTAATTACAGAAAAGTCGTTTAGGAAGAAGAAGGGAATTTATTTTGAGAGTAGTTAAATAAAGTAAAGGGAAAACTCACGAAAAGATTTGGTGTAAAATAAGGTGGAAAACCTTACATATTACACAAAATGAATAAGAGTTACAGATTTTATAAGTATGAGTATGGATAATAATGGAGAAGATAAGATGCAAAGATTGGAAACTTCATTAAGAACTGATAGCAATAGTAGAAGGGGAAGTAACAATATTAAAGCAAACTAAAATGAAATAAAGAAATTGGTTAAAATATTGTTTGAAAATAATAGTATTATAAAATACGTAATAGAAAGTACAGGAAGGGGGGAAAGGAAAGCAGAAAAATATATAGTTGATAAACGGTATTTACCCGTAATCGACAGATGAAAACAAAATTTTTAGAAGACTTTAGTCCATGGAATATTCTCGAATTGCGACAAGTGGCCATCCATGGCAAAATACAAATGAAAATGATTATATATTCTGGCTTAAATATTTTATGATTAAATACAATACTCAAAGATACAAGAGAGGTCCAGTAATTCTTCACTCCTCCTCCCCGTTTTCACTAACACTCTTCCGGTATTAAATATACTATAACAAGTGAAAAAATTGTAACCATAATGCAATTTTCTAATAAGTTTCAAAGTAAAGAGTTGAAAAACACATGAAAACATATCAAGGTAGTACTCAACTTGCGAGAATTAATTATAGATATTTCTTTTCTAATGAAGTAATTAACTATGCAGAAATAAATTTAGTTAAATTAAATTTAGTTTTAAATTTAATTTAACATAAATTAAATCATGTTAAATTAAATAAATTTAGGTAAATAAATAAAACGAAGAACGAGCCACAACTTTGCTTGAAACGCATGCTTAAAATTCTAATCTCGATTTTTACTAAAGTTAAATTCGTTTCTGATTCAATTTCTATTTCTTTCCTTTCTTTTTCCCTCTATCTGAAGGTCAAAATAGAACGGATATTAAATATTAATGCCTTTTTGTTGATATGGATGGGCTTTTTTAAAAGTATAACCTTAGCTGAATACAAGATTTGTTGTTGATTCGATGTCACTTCCAAACTTCAATACCGATCATAGTAGATAAGCATATGAAGATTGAAGATAGAGCATATATATATATATATATATATATATATATATATATATATATATATATATATATATATATATATATATATATATATATATATATAACCTCTACATCTTTATGCTTATCTATACCGACTTCTTCAAATTTAGTGTTATGCTCGTGGCTTATTGAATTCAAAATTTGCTTTGCGAGCTTCATTTCAATTCCTGCTTTCGCCTTAATAACCTAATCTAATTCTTTGCTTTTTAACATAAAAACGAGAAAGGAAAAGGAAAATCTTGTTGTTAGAATACCAAAGACGAATAACGAGATGTAGAAAGAACTTTTGCTAATTTAGAGCCTATTGTATTATTATTATTATTATTATTATTATTATTATTATTATTATTATTATTATTATTATTGTGGTTATGAGCGGCTATTCCATGTCTTTAATCTAGATATTTTGTCACGAAAAACTAAATCTTAAAATTTGTAGACTCAGTATTAGAAAACAACAGTACATTGTACATGTATTAATCAGTACATTGTTAATAACATCTCATTCAGAATAACAACTTACGGAATAAGAAAAACTGACTTGTGTACAAATAGTGCAAAGCATTCATTTATAAGTAGTTTATTTAGCATTTTAATAAGAAACAAACATAATTCAAGAGATTAGGACTATGATGAATTTTTATTACTATGATATTATGTTTTAAGTTCTAGAGCAAATAGTGACTACACCCTTCTATTTTATATGTAATTTATATTTTATCATTACACAAATCTGATCCTGATGATTAGATCTATTTTAGTATTTTATTTCTATTATTTTTTTTAAATTTACCTTATATTACTCTTCTTTTATACTACGATATTGTGCTTATGTACGGTATTTAATCCCTAATTTTGTACTTCATAATTTTGTACTGGATACAGATATATTTATTTACAACATGTATTTAACTACCACCGTACAATGCTATACTTGCACCTATCGCTTGCTGTTCTTAGCACTTTAAATATGTAATGAAATGAAATAAAATTATACAATGTACTAGTAACACAAACTAGTGAATGTATTACATTTATAATAAGGAATTGGCTGCTAATCTCAGTATATTTTAACCAATATGACAAAAAAGTGGAATATTTTATATTGGCGAGCACGAAAATTTTACTTCGACCAATTACGTGAAAATTTAATTAGAGTGTAAATAGTATTATAGAACACTGGGTATTTCTGTTTGAATTTTGGTTATTAAACCATTTTGAATTTTGAAAAATTGGTTTACCATAACATTATGATAAGATTCCTGTCATGCTAAGTTTACAATTGCCTTCTGGCTATTTCATTTTTGTTGTTGTTGTTATTATTATTATTATTATTATTATTATTATTATTATTATTATTATTATTATTATTATTATTATTATTATTATTTTACTCTGTAGCAGCATATTATACCAGTTTGATATATATAAGTCTTGTTATTTTGCTTACGAAGTGTTCATAGTACTCAAAATAAAATTATGGTTATTAATATTATTGATATTATAAGCTTATGATCCATATAGTGCTACAGAACCATCGCAATAGAATAAGGAAAGAAAAATGTAGGATTTTCGATTTAGATTTTTGAGCTTTCGACATCTATGGCTATCTTAGCCCTTCACGTTTAAGGAATGACGTCCCTCGGCGAGCACACTATCCGGGGAAAGGGAAGGAAGGAAGCGGCCTGGAACCTCTAAGTTAGGTACCACTTCGGCATTTGCCTAGTGTGAACGAAGAAAAGCCAGAAAAACGTCATTCAGGATGTCTTGCCTGGAAAAGCTTTTTACACTTTTTTGACCGAGTTCCCCTACCGGGAATTGAATTCGGAAGCGCTCGCACCGAAGGCGAGAGCGTTAGCGTCTAGTGAAATGTAATAAACATAAGAAACCTATACACTAAGTGGATTAACTAATTAAATATTTCCTTCACAGAAGAACTCAATGAAAATTACACAGAGAAATAAAGTCCAGTTATCTGGATTAATAAGTCTTGGACGTAATCCGGATGTGCAGAAATCCGGAGAATTGGGAGAATCTTTAAAAAGTTATGCTGTAAGATAAAATAATCTCTAACATTGCTTGTATTAATAAAATATATAAGCCTAGTGAAATATTAAGATAATATCTTTTTACTATAAATAATTTTAAAATGATAAAGAAAATTCCAATTAAACCACAAAATTTAACTTAGTTTATATAGAAATTTGAAGGACGTTATACTTTTCTTGAACTAATACATGCGTTTCAAATTTCAATAAGTATTTATATTTTTTTATTTCTTGATAACGATCCTAATATTTGACAATCGGGATACTTAGAGTTCGATTAATTGGAGTTTTCAGGGAAACGACAATAACAACGCTCAGCTAAAGCTTAACATATGACAATTCGCAAGAGACATGCACAGAGAAGAACAGAAAATACCAGACGTAATACAAACACCAATATACGGAAAAACACATATATGGATAAAATGTGAGAACAAAACATAGACAAAGAGAGCAGAGACAAACGGTCAGCCAACAGCAACCTATTCATTGAAACAGAAAAGCGTACAAGTGTATTAACAATACAAGATAAAGTCGTACCAACTCCATAGTGGAAATGCATTCCCAACGATGTAATTGCTAAAACAGACAAGTGCAGAAGGTGAAAATGGAACAATAGAACAACATATCCTGGGAGAAAATAAGAAACAAGAACCAACTGAATACACACAAAGACACAATAACGTAACAATAATTGTTCACCAAACCATAGCAATACAATGCAAACTGAAATAAAAGAAACTACCATACGACAAACGTAAGCCCCACTCCGTTATGGAAAACAACATTTCCAAACTAAACACCAGCATGCAATGAGATAGACATGTTAGTAGACAAGAACAAAAAAATCAGCTGTTGTATGTAGATATTGCAATATGATCGGATAACAAGCTGCAGATGAAATATGCGGAAGAGAAAGGGAAGTACACTGACCTAGCAATTGAAATTAAAGACATGTGGAATCAAGAAACTGTAACGGCAGTCAATATTTGCCACAGGACTTATACCAAGAATTTTGAAGACTGAATTGAGCCAATTGGACATTAAACACACATTCATCTCTAAATTACAAGAACCAATAGTAAGTTATTGTCAGCAAACCAGGATACCAAGAAAGCTCCTAAATATGACCCTGACATACAGCAGAAAAGAAACAGTCTTGGCTAAGCCTTGTGACAACAACAGCAGAGAGAAGATCTAAAACGGAAATAATAATTCCAACTATTATTAAAACTTAACGGGAAGGGGAAGGGAGAAAATGCCAATACCAATCGATAGATCTTACTAGGATGAACAAAATTGTATGAATACGTGTGAAAACTGAACGTAATTTAATGTAGAAATATGAATTTCTTTATAAACCTTTAAAAAATGACACTAAAGTATACTTCACCTCCATTTTTTGAGATGAAAACTCATACTGAAGTATATTTTCATTAAATTCTTCTTTAGGACACTAGCAAGACGACAATACATAGTACAATGAAATATAGACTAAAGTTATCACATTCACTCGTAAATTTGAACTTCTTTTTACGTAAAATATGGTTCAAATATAGAACAAAATCACATTGAACTTAACAAACTGGCTTGCTTGAGAGTAAATTCCGATGTGTAGTTTTCGAAAAAAAAATTAAAAATGAACTTTTGGGCGCTAAAAGTTTTTTCTTATCATTTTAATGGAAGAAAATTTTATTTACTTATTATGTATAAGCAGCAAAATACACTATTAAGGAAGAGATTTATCTTTTGTCATTTCTCTCTCCTCATGGTGACAAGTACTCTTTTAGGAATACACTACTTAAAATAATAATAATAATAATAATAATAATAATAATAATAATAATAATAATAATAATAATAATAATAATAATAATAATAATAATAATAATAATAATAATTATTATTATTATTATTATTATTATTATTATTATTATTATTATTATTATTATTATTATTATTATTATTATTATTGTAGTCATACAATATAACTTTCATAAGTAACACTTTCACTGTTTTCTGTTAGGAAACTCCATTTTCCTGTTTGAAAAAGGAAAAAAAAAAAGTATTTCGTGAAAAACATTTTTCTATTGCTGCAACGTAACGACTAAATTTCTGTAGCACCAGATGTTACAGCGGAAGTTAAATCTGTTTTTGCCATAGATATTTCCATAATATTTTATTAGTATAGTATTGTAACCTACAATGAACTCTTCAATGAAACACAGTAGCTTACCGTGAATCATAGTTTTCAATAACATCGTGAATAACGACTTCCTTAATCCTAAAAATTGATATTGTGTGATAATTATGAGATCTAATGATGTAAAACTAATACTGAAATATATCACATTAAATTTCTTATTAAGATACTAACATCATGAGAGCACACTGTATGAATAGTGAAACGCAGACTAATACTATGATTAATACTTATACTGATACAACTAAATAAAAATTTTCTAGAATCGTTTAAACTTAGTATCCGATAATAAATAAGCTAAGTACATTTTGACACTTAACCTCTAAATACACAAAATCTGCGATATCTGGGGAAACATTTCGCTTTCAACGCTGTCATATATTAGCATATTATTTATCTAATTACTTGCTTTTTCTATCTTTTTGTAGTTTAATTCATTGGAAATCTCTCTCTCTCTCTCTCTCTCTCTCTTTTTTTTTTTTTTTTTTTTTACATATACAAGTGTTTCTTTTACTCTAATGTTTGCTAACAAGAAGTTAATACGTCACTGTTTTCTTTTTCTATTTAGATTCACGAGAAGGATGTGACTCTCCATTTACTCTCCATGTTAGTTTTCTGTACATTTACTTTTAAACGCATGTTCCTACAAGCGTTTAATAAGACCTTTGCATTTCCTTCTATTGTTCTCCTATAATCTAACATCAGATTTACATAATCAGCATTTGCCATAACCTGGTGAATGCCCTTCAGCTCTAGGTCCTGGTTGCTATCATTGACCCATATACTACCTCTAATAAATACGTTGATCGCAAGCTAGACCAGAGAGGTATTGATTACAGAAAATTTATAGGGTATAGTACCTTTGAAATTACTTCGAAGTTAGAAATATTTTGAAGAGAGTTGTAGCAGAAGGAAATCACGCAATATTTAACATAGAGTTAAACTATTTTCTCAATATTCACAACGAAATAACGAACAAGTTCTACAAATTGTACCCAAGGAGGCAACTGTATATCCAACATGTCGTGGAAACAGTGCTATAATTTATCCATTAATAAGTGCATCCCATACTGTTTTCTTGATATTTTATTGATAAAAATGATTGATTAGATCAGTGTTTCTCGTGCTTTTCCCTTAATATTCTGTTTATAGAATCTGTTGATTCGATCAATTCTTCACATACTTTTTCCTTAATATTCTATTGATTGCATTCATTGACTAGATCAGTATCTCCCATAGAGTTTTTTTAAATATCCCGTAGATTGATTAGATCAATGTTTCTTATAATTTTTCTTAATATTCTATTGATAGAATTTGTTGAGTAGATCAGTGCTTCCCATATATTTTTCCAAAGTATTTAATTAATATACTGTAAAAAATAAAATACTTTCATCATTCTTAAGACCGTTTTACTAGAGAAAAAATAATAAAACTATGTTGCTAGCATGTAATGTCTGAATACCAAGCATGTGATGGCAAGAAAGCCAAAGCACTGCTTTAAATCGATCACTATTAAAAACTTTAAAAACACTATTAGGTTACATTTTAGAGGTACACTCTGAGCATTGCTGAAACACACAGTGATTAACCTTCTGCCGTAGACCTGTGTTTCTGATATAGACGAGTGGTTTTATTGCATGTGTTAATCTCTTTATTCAAATACCGTCTATAAGTACATAACAAATTATTTTTATCTCTTACTTTCTCTTTGATTAGTACCATTCAATTCTCACCGTCTTTTTTGAATCAAAAGATCCATTATATTTCAGGCAAACGTTTTCTTGTAGGAATTATATCAGAACTACATTTAGTGTAACCAAACCTAAACTATCACTTAACTCAGTATGATGTGCTTATTCCGTTTAAAAAAAAATATTAAAACTCAATTTAGAGAGCGTTCAAAAAGTTTATGATCTCTGATCCAAAAATTAGTTATTGGCCAAGATCTCAATCTTTTGATGTATTTTTTGATCACTCCTAAAATTCTGGGCCAAGATCGCAATCTTTTGATCTCTGTTTCGATCACTCCTAAAATTCTTGCTTCCATAGAAGATAGTCGATGATGTGTCATATTTTAAAATAGTAATGAAATTAAAACAGCATAGATTAAAATACCAACCTAGATTTCTTCATTGCTATTAACATTACCAATGAAGTGCTACAATGAATGAATTATGTATTTACCTGTGTTTTATTTTATATTTTCACGGGCCACAGTGGCTCTGTAGCAGAGCACACAGCTTCTCGTACGTTTGGTTCCTGTTTCGACTCTAACTCTCGCCAAGTATATTCTTTTTCATGTGCAGTATATTTATTCATCTGAAACTGTATAACGTCAACGTTAACTTTTGAAAACATTGGTCCTCCTCAAAACAAAAAATTGGTTGCATGCCTAGCCAGGTGCCCAAAATATCTAAAAAATATGAATAAGTGCCATCCAGGTTTTGCTGAACGAGTGTTAGCAATGTGTTCTAATTATGTTTAAATGTCATTTCAGTCCGTTTACTAATTAAACACATGTACATTTTGATACAATTTAGGACACTTTTGAACATGTTAAACAATGACTAGAAGTAGTTTCTAAAAAAATGTTCAAAGCATTTTCAATCATTGATTTTTTTTCAGTGTAGAAGTGATTGATTAGATGAATGCTTCACACGCTTTCTCCTTAATATTTTATTGATTGAATTGATTGATTATACCAGCGCTCCCACACTTTTCCTCAATATTCTATTGATTGAATTGATTGATCACATTAGTGCTTTTTTATATATTTCCTTAATATGAATTAAGGAATATGATTGATTGAATTGATAGATTAGGTCAGTGTTGACACACATTTCCCTGATATTCTATTGATTTACTTGATTGATTGGATCAGTACTCTCACATTTTTCTTCGTTAATATTTTAACCGAACTGTCTTACTTACATTGTCAGAGCATTCGATGCATAACTCAACTTCGTACTAGATGTATGCACTACGAGAACTCGTATAATGACTATAAATAGTGACACTTTTGAGGGCATTTAAATCCAACTTCAGCCTCTATTAGCATCCCTGAAAGAGGTGGGGACTCTGAGTTGATTTGTGGCACTTGTCCATTAATCCATCTTCAGCATCCAGCAGGGGCAAGGCCCCTTAGCACACCTAAGGGAAGTGGAAGGGATGACATAAAAAGATCGAATACAAATGATATTAGTGTAAAATCCATAATTTCGCGGATGATGAGGTGAATAGTGACATTTCCGATACCGCTTATGTACACGTTTATCTCCCATTAGTACGCCTTGGGAATAAGGTTGAGAAATGTAGAAATAGTCGAAAACAATCCTTGTTAGTGTCAAATCCATAGTTTTCCGTGTTGGTGAAATGAATAGTCACACTCCCGATAACGTTAAAGTTCAAGTTCAGGCTATATCGGTATGGAAGTGATATCGGGTAAACAAATTTCTCAAATGCCATAGATTAGTGTTGAATCGAAAGTTTTCGGGCTGGCTAAGCTGGTAAGTGGCATTCCTGGTGACATTTAAGCCCACGCTTAGGTAAGAAAGATATGTAAGCTGGATTGAGAATTTACATGGAAAACACTGAAGGCGTATGAACATATATTCTAGCGTAACTCTGGAACACCGGGAACAATTTGCACAAAACTTAGTAGACATATGACTTACAATCTTTAAAAAATTGTAAAGCGAAAGTAATACAGCCCAATGAGTGGACGTTGGACGAGGTGATATGTAGCAATAGTCCAAAACGACTGATATTATTGTGCAATCCATTGCTTTCGGAGTCGTTTAAATTATTAGTGATGCTATTAGTGCTGTTTAAACCCAAATTCAGCCCAATCGTCACGGGGGAAGTGGGAAAAGGAGTGAAAAAATATAATGTAAAAAATAACTGAAATTAGTCTTTGGTGTCGAATTCGTAGTTTTCGCGGTTGGAAAAACGGCTGACCCATTTGAAATGATTCTAATCATATCAATTTCATTAAATGATATATTCTGTACGAGGAGGAGGATGTTTTAAAATTTACAGCAAAAGTAAGAGTAAGCTCTGTAGTTTTTCATTACAATTTTGTTGAAATACGTATCCGAAGGAAGGAAGGGGATTTTATTATTATCCACATATCCATTCTTCTGGTGCAAAGGACAGGTATTTGAGCTAGTTAAGAAAATCAATCTGTTTCACCGGAATAAAATTTTATTGTCAAATGCACGACTTAATTTTTGAGAGCAATACAATCAAGACATTTTTCCAAAAAAAAAAAAAAAAAAAAAAACTACTCATCAGAATATACCCACAAGCGTGTCATTTTGTTCAGCTTGGTATTATGTGATTTTTGATACATTTCTCATCTTTGAGTAATATTGTAATGAAATAAAAGTTAAAGGATAAAAATGAATCATAATTTTGTTCTATATCGATAATGGCATTGTACAGTTCGCAGCAAAAATCCGGCAACATGAGCATGTAAGTTTATTGTGAAACTACTAGTAACAGCGCAGGGAATCAACATAACGTCTAAGTGGCACGAATCACGCCAGGAGAAACCTCCCCTACACTCTTATTTTGGAGCAAAAGACTTCGTCGTTTCACAATAAACTTACATGCTCATGTTGCAGTTCTTTTGCTGCGAACTATACACTGTAGTCTTACTGATGTCATCGTCATCATCATCATCATCATCATCATCGGTATTCTGCTATTATTGGCAGGTCACTTGCCCCAGCTGAGAAGCTTTCGTGCTCCATGGTTTTCTTCTAACCTCTTCGTCCTCACATACGTTTCCATGTATCATAATAAAAATCTTGATTTATGTATACTTTACCATTAGTTTCATTTTAATAACAGGCATGGTTCATGTTAAGCAGCAATGTTAAGTTTACTAAGTAATTCGTTTATTTCCATTTTCTTGACAACTACGCATGACATTTTATATTCAGAGACAGAGCCGGATCCAGGATTTCTTGAAGGGGAGCACTAATAACTACCACTACATTTGATTTTTATTTTTAAGTTTTTAAATGCCTTTAGGCATCTGTGGTGTGGATGAGGAACATTACCTCGTTCAGTGAATCCTTTTCCGTCAACCGTCAGAAAATCGACTTAAGCTATTGCTTTTGAAAAACTGAGCTTTCTTTTAAGCCCCAAACGGACACATGACAGCAGAAAGTTTCGGAAAATGTTACTTTTTCACTGCTAGGTTCTCATTTTAGATAGTGTATATTTACAGTGAAGGATGGTGCATGTGCTCCGGTGCACCCCCGTAAATCCGGCCTTGCTCAGAGATATAATTTTGTTCACTTCAATAAGTTCTATCAATACATAGATGATTATCTTATCTTTGTTATTTTTCTCTCACTAAATGCTAATAACATTCCAAACTTTAATACACTTGTAATTAGTAAACTTGTAAACCAATGTACTTGTCACTAGTAAACTTGTAAAATATTTAGCTAGTAAACTTGTTACTAGTAAATTCGTAACTAGTAAACTTGTAACTAGTAAGTTTAGTAAACTTGTAACATTTTCAAGAGCTGTTAAACGAAAAGTAAAGCTAAAACCTACTTTTATTGTATACATTTTGTTTATTAACGGTATTTGAAAAAAAAAGACATATGTTTGTTTATTGAATGACGTTACAAAATTACTAGATATTTTGTTGACATTTTGTTACTGTCACAATGATAACAAAGAAACATGCAAACTAAAATAAAAGTTAAAATAAACAAAACAAACTTTTTAAAAACACAAACACACGAAATATAAATTAAACAAAATAACACCGTCAGCATACGAGGATAAAATAAATACATAACACAGTCATGTCATTCTAGCGTGTAGAAATAGGTTTCACAAGCGAATGAATGTGTTTTTAATATTTCTTTCCTGAATATGTTAGTAATTTTTAATGTTAAAATATTACGCCACACAGTACGTCGTTTGTTTATGAAACTATGATACATGAAACAACAATTTAGTTTCAGTTAGATTACTTCCTTATATAATGTAGGGGAGCCAAAATCGCACCACTTTTTACATAAACAGTTTTAATTCGACACTTTTGAAGAAATTTAAAATGATTTTTGATCGTATTGAACTTTACAGTTTCCCAATTCTTTCACAGCAATTTCATGATGATATTTTAATATTATCATGATAAAACTAATGATATTTTAGAACCCTGCGATTGGTACGATTTACGCAACAGGTTTCCCAAATCACACTATGTGAAGCGAAAATCGCACCGCCACTTGAATAACGCAAATTTTACAGCAAATGATATGGGTAAAACAAATCCCATCATTTCCATGGAATATCACATTATTTTATTCATGTTATATTAAGATGAGGAATAATTCATCTTTAAAGAAAAAAAAATACTGCAATGTACAGTAAATAACCGAGCACAGAAATAACACCTTAGAAATGAGCTAAGCAGAAATGCAATCTATAAGTAAAACAAATTAATATTTCTATATCACATTCTTTTATCTCAGTGTTATTAATACGTGAAAGAATATATCATTAAACAAAAAATATCCATATTGCTGATTCAATTTGTTCATAATCCTATGATAAACGTAAATTATCTGTATTTATGGAAAATACGCACAGCTACCTTTTATGTGCACAAAACTCACATTGGAATGCACGTTCATCTCCTCAAATACCCGCACAGGACTCATGTATCCAGACTTTACACGAAACACACTGGACCAAATCTTCTACTACATTTTGTTGTCAAAGGATGCAAAACCAATCTTGTTCATTGATTTCAATAGCCAAATTTGAAACGCTGCGAATATGCAGTTCGGAGCATCGTGATTTGAATGTATCTACTTTTCGAAGTCATCTTTTGGTGTTAAGGATTCCTGAAGCACACGCAGATCAAGCTGACGGTTCAGAAAGATTAGGCCTGTCCACACGTTTAGATACTCTTGATTGCCTTTGCCGTTGTTCTTCAAGATGCTTTTTGAAAGGACTTGATGAAAGAACTTTTGTTCTTTGTAGTTGCCTGTTGGTAGTCCTACTTCCTCCTGCTATTAGACTCAGGGGCGTCATTTATGGGGGCAGGGAAGGGCAATTGCCCCCTAAGTTTGAGATTTATATAGATTTTATCAACAAAATAGTAGTAAATCAGTGAAAAACGCAAAATTTCACTTATATCAAGGGTCTTGCCCCCCCCTCCCAAGCAAAATTTGAAATGACGCTACTGATTGGACTGCGCAGCTTCACTTTATTTTCTATATACTCTTTCAAAGCACGATTCATAGACTCCGGAGACCATTTTCCATATTATCGTCTACCCACCTTGTGTGAACTGTAACGAGAAAGAAACCAGGAAAAACAATTACACCACGGGAGCCAAGATCGCACTGGTGTGATTTCGGACACACGGTATTAGTGCGATTTGGGAACCTACGTCATTTTTTTAAAGAAAAAATGATTCTTTACATACCTCACAAATTAAAAAAATAATAACTTGAGTTTGTCATTATAATATTAATGGTAGTTTGTTTATTACTATTTATTAAAACATAAAGTAATTCTCTTACCTTAATCCCTATTCTACTGTGAAATACCCCGAAAATTAGTAAGGAATACTCCAATTTTATTGCACTGCAACTACACACACATATAACTTACTGAACGTCATCACTTTACTGTGGAATTATGGGAGTATGCTTAAGTATTTAATTTAACTACCAGATGACATGTTGTACTACGGTTCTTTTTAAATTAAGGATGGTGCAATTTAGAACCCGGTGCGATATCGGGAACTCTCCCCTATGTTCTTCGCACGGGCAAAATAGGTTTATGGGAAGTATTTGATCCCCTTTGTTACCTTTGGATCCGCAATTAAAAGTAATTGTATTGATAACAAGCCGTAAAATAATTTATTTTTAGCGCAACTGTTTGAATCATTCTGCCCATATTGGATATGTCCTTTAATCAATGTGACATAATATGATAAGAATCCAGTTTGATGTTGGTACTTTAACTTCATGTGTTGCGAAATTCATTTCAAATGGGTCAGCCGTTTTCTCGTGGTGCGACTACAAACAACAGATAACGTCAATCGTTCTGGTCTAAACTGTTCAAGACCCGCTATGAAGACTCTCCTCATTGAAACTCACAAGGCCTGACGAATCGAATGGGAATATAAGAGCACAAACCAACCTAATTTATATTTGAACTTATTCATTTGGATTTAGGAGAAAGTTTGCAAGTTTAACCATCAAGGCGGATTTATATTGTGTGGACCACATGGAATCAGGTATGCCGAAGAAAATATCAGATCTTCTTGTTCAGAACAAATATCTGGGGATATATGACGGCTGATAGCCCTGCAGATTTCGTTGCAGTGCTTAAAAGAATGAACGGCATTGTTTACCTTAATATCTTTGAAAATAAGTTTTTGTCTTTCTTACAAAGAAACTTTCCTGAACAGGAAGAGTATGTATTATTACATGACAACAGTGCTGTTCACACTTCTTGACAAACACGAGAGTGGTTAAGTAAACATTCGGAGCAAATTTGTATAGAGTGGCCCTCTCTATCTTTAGATTTGAACCCAATTTAACATCTGTGGGCGTATATGGTGCAAGAATGGGAAGAGAAACGTCAGGACAGAGACCAAACGTTCCTTCAAAAACCGTATTATCAAACTAAGGCAACACTTTCGTGACACACCATCTTATTACTCGAGACATATCTAGAACTTCCTCTACACGCAAAGAAAGTTATTGGGTCTGGAGATGACTACACAAAGTACTAGTGTGTTACTTTTGTGTAAACATTTGTTTCAGTACCATTTATTTTTTATATTTTCTCAAGAGTAAGACATTCGTTCTTCATCTGTTTTTGTTTACTTATTAGTTATGTTTAGTCAGAAGAGAAGAGTAATATATGTTGAAAAAGTACTTTTGAATTTATTTTGAACGTGTTTGAGAATACATTTATTTATTTTTTACTAGTATTATCACCTCGAATATTACTTTTATTTCAGTTCGTTAATGACACATGTCGGATAAAAATATTCTTAACTTATTTAACGATATCTTTTTCTTTTGGTTGTTTCATTTCCAGTTTCAGGTATCATCTCAATTCGAATGAATAAAGCTCGTTTTATTTATTGTCACTTCTTTAGCTGAGATCAAATTCAAGAAAAATATGGAATGATTTAATTTATTCATTATTCATATAGTGTAGTAACAATAATATTAATTAACTATTACTTTTAATGAGCTCAGTTGATTAGTGAGAAATTAGATGAACATTACCCTGATGATTCTTTACACAATGACAATTTTAGCTGCTCCTTATCCTCCACAATAGTGAGTCAACACTTTGAATCGGTTAAAAAAATAAAACAACAAAGAGTTTGCTAACCTCAAGGATCTTATAAAATAGAGAATCTGACCTTACAACAAAATCTTGAAGCCATCCTTCAGTTTCACCAACCCTACTCTGCCCACTCCGTCCAATAGAATCGCAATATTTTGAGCCAGCAATCATGGCGGAAACGAAAGTAGCCAATCAGACGATGGCGGAAACGAGAGTAACCAATCAGACTCTCTCATTTAATAGCATGAAGATACATATGGGCAGATCCTTTATTTTACAAGATCCTTGGCTAATCTTCTGCTCCGTACAGGACATGAAATAAAGTTAGGCAATACACATGCTAAAATTTAAGTCTTCTTCTTCTTTCTCTCCTCAATCATAGGTTGGTGGGTAACATGGAAATTTTAAAACTTTTCTCTCGCTTGGGAGAGTTGTTTTGTACTTTCATAAGGCCTCTTCGTAACTGCATCTAGATATTATATCCTTAGTCTTCCTCTTCCTGATTTTCCTTCTGCTTTTCCCTCTAACAGTACGGTAATCCAATCGGACTGCCGAATAAGGTGGCCAAGCATGTTGTTTCTTCTTTTCCTATTATTTTCATTAGTTTCCTTTAGTATGTCGTCAATCCTTTTAGTTTCTGTCCATGATATGCGCAGCATTCTGCATTAACACCACATTTCAAATGCTTCCACCTTGGATATTTCAGCTTCTCTCAATGTCCACGTCTCTGATTCGTAAAGCGCCACGTTCCATACCAGAGTCTAAGTAATAACAAGATGTAATACTTCAAATTCTCAACCTCCTATTATTGCAATTTTTAAAGATTTACAATAAATTATTTAATATTTACTATCATTCTAATTGTGGATACCTTATTTCTGAAGATGCACAATGAACCAAAAATATACGTATTTAGTAGGTAGCATATCTCTATTTCTAGAATCAAAATTGAAAGTTACACTTTAGGCAGTGGGTATCAAAGAGTCAAGGTGTTATTGGGGTTGTATCCCGTACCATGAAGTGTTTTATAGTCTATTGAAATAAAAGTAGTTGATTATTCTCTTAAATCTTGCAAAAGCAATAATCTCTCTGTAGAAAGGGCGGTTAAATTATAGTACGATTAAATCATGTCCAAATGTACAGAAGATGTTAATGGATATAGTATATAGTCATCCAGGAGCTTTTGAATGCAGAATAACGAAAAGGTCACTAAAACGATTACAAAATTGATCATTAATATATCATTTGAATAGTTACCAAATCTTTTTGTGTAATATCGGAAGATTTAGTAGGCTAATTTCTTTCAGTTTATTATTTATTTATTTATTTATCTTGTTTTAATTTGTATTTCTGACTT
This sequence comes from Thermobia domestica, assembly GCF_964235325.1. NCBI lineage: Eukaryota > Metazoa > Arthropoda > Insecta > Zygentoma > Lepismatidae > Thermobia > Thermobia domestica. Next base: position 187,093,261 of record NC_137464.1, read on the forward strand.
CAATACTGTTACCCTTTCATGACCCCCAGAAGGAGAAGGCCTACAATTTCTGTAGCCAGAGACCCCACAGGAGAAACCAGAATACTTTATACAGGGTGCGGCACATAAAACCAGCCCGTCGTAATATTCTGGTATATTGTGTTTTTGGCAACACTTAAATAATTTACCTTCCTACCAAGAGATGGCGTGTCGAGGTCGGGTCGACTTACGTGACCTGCAGGAGTCACGTGCAGCCACAGCCAGTGAAACTTAGCGAAACCAGTTGAGAAAAAGGCCTTGTTGTGTTAAGCCGGGTGAGTGTCAGTGTGTGATAATGCCGTATTCGATACCCGAGCGTGTTGCCATTGTTGAACGGTTCATTCTCACTGGATCTTTTGTGAAAACAAAGAATTTGTTTCGGGAGAAATTTCCAGGACGTTCTGTGCCAGCAAAAACCACCATTCAGGAATTGATTGAAAAATGGCGGCGTACAGGATCGGTTCAAAATGCTCCCAGGAACAGACGACCATCTGTCTGCACACCTGAATTAAAGATGCAGGTGGAGGAGATAATGACAAGAAGTCCTCGAAAGTCAACCAGGAGATTGAGTCAACAGGTTCATGCGAGTGAGAGAAGTTGCAGACGTGTTTTAAGGGGACTGAAGTTAAAACCGTACCGGATAAGTGTTGTGCAAGAACTGAAGGAGCCTGACCTGCAGAAGAGAGTGCATTTCTGTTCATGGCTGTTGAGCAATGTTGCCAGTGGTTTCTTGGATCCACTAATGCTCATCATGAGTGACGAGGCGTGGTTCCACCTGTCTGGGTACGTAAATTCCCAAAACAACCGGTATTGGTCGACAGAAAATCCACACGCAATCCACCAGGTACCCTTGCATGATGAGAAGATTGGTGTTTGGTGTGCCATTTCCGCCACACGCGTTATTGGGCCCATATTCTTTGAGACGACAGTGAACAGTGACGTGTATATGGGAATCCTGGAGGAGTTTTATACACACTTGACCGAAGAGGAGCGTCAGTTATGTTACTTTCAGCAGGACGGTGCAACATGCCACACATCAGCTGCATCATTGTCCCTTGTGCATGAGATGTTTACACCAGAGAGGACAATCAGCAAAGGCTTGTGGCCTCCTCGGTCACCAGATTTGTCCACGTGTGACTTTTACTTATGGGGACTGTTAAAGGGAAGAGTATACGAAACAAATCCACACACAATTGAAGAACTCAAGACCAGGATCCAGGATGTCACCAATAGCATTACAACACAAGAACTGACAAGGGTATATATGAATCTCCTCAATCGTGCTCACATGTGTGTTGAAGTGGGCGGAGGACACTTTCAGCTCCTGCTGTGAAGGCTGCTGTAAAGGTGAGTAGTCATATTCAATATATTACATTTCATTTATGTGTTGTAGTTAATCATATTCAATACATTACATTTCATTTTATGTGTTCACTTTACGGGCCGGATTTACGTGCCGCACCCTGTACATAAATAAATCAATTAAAGAGGGCATGGCGTTATAGCTCCTGCAAGAAGCTTCAACTGTTATATAATCAAAGTAACTTGCTGACTGGCGAACCCCAAAAAAACTCTCTCCAGCACCGAGATCTTGAAAATATTTGATACAGCACTGCCCCTAATAGGAACATTAGAGAACCAAACGAGGTCACGTTTCCGAAAATCAAACTACAAGTTATAAGTATTCATCTTCGAATAAATGTTGTTTTATTTTGGGACATTTAACCAAACTTGATTTTTTAAATTTAAACTAAGTAATGTAACTCCAAGAACTTTATTTTAAAAAATATATTATTTTAGAGATACGTATTAATTAAATCTATAAAAAATAAAGTGATGTAAATTAATTCTTCACTCTCATAAAATTAAAATGGAATATATAAGGTTTACAATAATTTCATTTGAAAAATATATATACAACAATATTACGTAATTTAGTATCATTGTAATATTAAGAAAAAAGACGACTCTGTAGGGTTTCATTTCTTCTTCTTTAGAGACACAAAAAAAGAAAAGCGAATTGTGAAGAAAATTCTGTTTCAATAGAATCTGAGTATTCTTTCTCCACTTCTCTCTTTCCATTTTTCTCTAAAATAATAGTGTATAAAAGAGCAATTTCATTCAGATGAAGAATAGAAAGAACGAAAGGAAGAAGACATTTCTCAAATTAGATACTCAGAAAGACGTAGATTTCTTGCCTCTTCCGTTTTGCCTACAGCTTGACGAAAGAGCGCATCTTTTCTCTCACATAGATATTTTCGCTAACATCATGAAAACTTAGGAAGAATATATATCCAAGAAGGAAGAAAATGGAGACAGGCAGGAAAAAATGGATGAACGGAAAATAGAATGCCGACGAAGTGAAACAGGAGGAGGAAAGATTAAAAATCATAGAGGGCACCCTCCGTTTTATTTTATCCTTACCATCCCGTGTTTCTGTGATGAAAAATAAAAAAAAAGCACCTATTTGGACTCGTGCTTGTCTTCAGCAGACAGGAACAAGTGTGTTTTATTCATAGCCAAAAGAGAACCGAGAGTCAAGAACACAAGCACTTGATATGCACAAAGCGTTTGCATATTGCAACACCGCTGCTGCTCAAGTCAGAATTCAGTTTTGACCCCCAGAGAGAGTTCAAGCAAGCCTTGACAGAGAGGAGCTTTTGTCTGTGTTTCATCTGTTATATACATAATAAAGTAAAAGTGAATACATTTGATATTGCTCAACGTATAGCATTAAGATGGAAACGGAAGCTTTCCAATGAAAATCTAGAAATTGTGTTAGAAAGCGAAGACGTAAATTTTGTTTCCAAATGTCGTAAATAATTTTGTCCTCTTGAAAATTCTATAACAATTTCTTGAAGACACATGAAGGCAAGGAATAATCCTTTCATAATCAACAGAGGCATCACCTGAGGGTAAGAAACCAATTCATCTTCCCTTCTGCACTTAACGATCTTATTAATATTCTTGTAGACATCAAGAATAAGAAACAAGAAGCTCGTTTCTTCCATCACAGCAGATCTAATGAAAGTAGGGATAAATGACTTGAATAATGTGTGATAGTATCCATGGGTTTTGTTGCAAAAATAATAGCTAAATACTTAAATTTAACATTCTTATCTATTAAGGGAAGAACAATATTAGAATTAATTTATATACGTTGGCTAGGCTAGGCAGGCTGCTTGTACCTCGTAGCATGAACTGTGAACAGTATCTAAACAATTTTGACACTTCAGTGCTTTCCAGACTGAAGCAGTTTCGCAGAATAGACAAATCTTCATATGATGATGACAATGCTCTCTGCCACCATTGTTATGAGGCAAGAAAAGCGATAATTCTGTGCAACAATTGGAGTGTCTTGCTCAAAGTACCGTTTCAATTTCCCGTAGAACAGGGGCTGTACCACCCTTTTCAACTGCTGTACCACCAAATCATATTAATTATTAATACCATCGTAAGTCCTACATATCACGAGCAGCGGCTGTCGTACCACCGGTAGTACGTGCACCACAGGCTGAGAAACTCTATCACAAAACATAGAGGGCGGATGAGCGGGTGGAGGTCAGGGCACTTTCTTGTCCTTAGGAAAGGAAACTGTCCTAAAAGGCGGATGAACCACTAGATGGTCAACGGCATGGACATGTGGAAAGGAAATGGGAATACTACCACATTATCTTTTCCCCAGAAGGGACGAAAGAGGAGAATAAATAAATATGATGGTTCTTCCTGAGGTAAAAAAATCCGGAGGTAAAATAGTCCCCCGTTCGGATCTCCGGGTGGGGACTGCTCCGGAAAGAATCATCAGAGGAGAAAATCATAATAACTTTAATTTCATCATAGGAACCTGGAATGTACGGACTCGACGACGTAAGGGAAAACTTGAAAATTTAAGAGTGGAAATGAACAAATGTAAAGTAGACGTAGTGGGCTTGAGTGAAGTGAGATGGCCAGGGAAAGATGAGATAATATCGGGAAATTACAGAATATTCTATTCGAGTGGCGATAGGAGCGAGAATGGTGTCGCGATAGCAACGAAGAACGAAGTAGCAAGAAGCGTAACCAAAGTGGAATACTGCCGTGACCGTTTGATGTTTGTAAAACTACATGCAAAACCAGTGGATATTGTGATACTGCAAGTGTATATGCCAACAACCGACCATGATGATAATGAAGTAGATGATCAGATTAGTGACATATTGCATCAGGAAGGAAGAGGTAAGGTCACCGTCGTAGTAATGGGAGACTTCAACAGCGTAGTAGAAGGAGCTGAAAATAAGGTGGTGGGACCGTTTGGACTAGATAGAAGAAACGTACGAGGTGAAATGCTTATCGATTTCTGTAGGCAACATGATCTTGTGGTCATGAACACGTGGTTTAAGAAAAGAAAAATCAAGCTGTGCACGTGGAAAAGTCCAGGTGATTCGAAACGCTACCAAATCGATTACATTCTTGTGAAGCAACGTTTCAGGAATAGTGTACGAGACGTGAAGACACTGGCAGGAGCGGACATTGATTCGGATCACAACCTCCTGGTAGCGGAAGTGCAAACCTGGTTAAAGTCGATCAAGAAAAATGGGAAGAGAAATCGAAAATGGAACTTCGAACGACTACGAAATATCTACGATGATGTGAAAGAAGAAATTGAAGAAAAATTCTGTCCAATGGGCGATGTGGTTGACAATATAGAGAATAGTTGGGGAAAGTTAAACAGATTCTACTTGACACACTCCACAATAACATTGGCTGGATGGAAAGAGCACCGAGATAACCATGAATAACTGAATGAATGCTTAAGAAGATGGAAGAACTCAGAAGGGCAAAAAACACGGACATCAAGGGATACAGAAGACTGCATAATGAATTGAGAAGAGAGACAGATAAAGCCAAAGAAAAGTACATGGAACAGATATACGAAGAAATAATGGAACTTCAACGGTGCAGCAGATATGATCTGATGTACCAGAAAGCACAAGAATTAGGAGGGAAAGCTTACAAAAGTATACGAACGTTTAGCATCGAAGATCAAGAAGGTAATGTAACCACTGACCATCAAAGAATCCTTAGAATTTGGGAGGAATACGTAAAAGATCTGTATGATCAGAAGAACCACCCCAAAGATATTGCAATCGAAGAAGAGGAAGAGGTGGATGATGATGAAAAAGGACCCAGTATATTGAAAAGTTAAGTAGTCAAGCAATAAAAGCCATGCGAAGGAGAAAGGCCACTGGAGAAGACGACATACCAGTAGATTTGCTCAAGGGATTAGGAGACACCGCAATGAAAGTACTGACTTCACTTATTAACAAGATCTACCTGAGTGGAGAATGGCCAAAGGATTTTCTTGATGTTACAATGATTGCATTGCCCAAGAAAAACCAAGCAAAGAAGTGCAGCGATCAGAGAACCATTAGCCTGATTTCCCGTACTGAAAAGATTATTGTACGCATACTGAATAAGCGGCTGGAAAGTAAGATAGATGAGGGGTAAGAAGAAGATCAATTTGGATTCCGAAAAGGAAAAGGCACCAAAGATGCTACTGGATTGATGAGAATTATATCAGAAAGAATTCTTGATGTAAAGGAAGAGATGTGTTTGTGCTTCATCGACTGGCAAAAAACTTTCGACAGAGTCAATTGGACGACACTTTTGAAAATACTTAAAGAAATCGGAGTCAACTGGAGAGATCGACGACTCATTCAAAACCTGTACACAGGACAAGGAGTAAAGCTGCGCTTGAATGAAGGAGAAACCAATAGTGTGGAGATTGGAAGAGGAGTCAGACAAGGCTGCAGTTTGTCGCCTCAGTTATTCAACATTTACAGTAAATGTTTGATGAAGGAAGCATTAATTGGAATTGCAGATTTCAAGACTGGAGGACAGGTCATTAACAAGATCAGATATGCAGATGATACGGTTGTAATAGCTAAAACCGAAGGAGAACTACAGGAGATGATTGACAAAGTAGTTGACACTGGAAAACTGTATGGAATGGAAATTAACATCGAAAAGTCGAAAGTCATGAGAATATCCCGTGGAAACACGCCCTTACGGATCAGAGTAGAACAAAGAGAACTTGAAAAGGTCGATAATTTCAAGTATCTGGGAAGTATTTTGACGGGAGACGCTTACTGCACCAAAGAGACCAGGTCAAAAATTGCCATAGCTAAAGAAGCATTGAACAAGAACAGATCGCTCTTAACTAGCAGGCTCATATTGGACTTAAGAAGAAGTTGGCCGAGTGCTATACATGGCGCATTGGACTGTATGGTTCAGAAACTTGGACATTACGGAAGTTAGAGAGGAAATATTTGGAGAGCTTCGAAATGTGGTGTTGGAGAAAGATGGAGAAGATAAAATGGACAGAGAGCAACAAACGAAGATGTTTTAAAACAGATAGAAGAAAAGAGAACCCTTCTAGCCACCATCCTTCGCAGAGAGGCCAATTGAATTGGACACATCTTGCGAAGAAATTGTCTTCTTTACACCGCCATAGAAGGAAAGATGGAAGGGAAGCGAGGAATAGAAAGAACAGCTGATCGATGATTTGAAAGATACGAGAAAATATTGGGAGTTAAAAGAGGAAGCTGAAGATCGACAAAAGTGGAAGAAACATTTCCAGGTCGAGAAAAAAATCCTAATTAGTCCCAGGACCTTCCGAAAGGCAGAATACTTAATAATAATAATAATAATAATAATAATAATAATAATAATAATAATAATAATAATAATAATAATAATAATAATAATAATAATAATAATAATAATAATAGATGGTACCTTGAGGGAAGAATGGGTAGCCAGAATACCTAATGTTAATAAGAAACTGTTGGGAAGTCTCCGTAGGAGGGTGCATGTTATGATCCAGGTAAATGAAAACTCTTCCGTTTATTAGGTAAGTCAACCTTCTTGCTGTATCAGACATGGAATATTCGGTGACTTCTTGGAATGTAATAGATATGAGTGTGTATATATATTGAGGTGAACAATGTCATGTCCTTGCTGTATTCTTTTGTTTCCTCCCACGTTATAGTACTACCTATTCTTTTATAGCCATTTCCTTGTAATAATCATCCGTATCCCTTAGTAGCCTAAGTGGCATGCTCAGAGGACTTTAAATAAAGCGTCTTTTAATTTTCCATTTCATATAAAATCCGGAACAAAACATGCAATTTAACTGAAACCTCGATGTAGTGTTGTGTTTAAGAAGTTTGCTTTACGAGAAACTTCTTTAGTTATGTATTTACTGTGTGTGCCCGAGAGACATAAAATCTTAAGAGCTACTTGATGGATCTTCATCAGTTTTGGGAAGGATTTAGAGAGTCAAATGTTGAGACTCGAATTCGCTGATGGACGTGATTCATCGAATAGACTCCAAAATATTGACAAACAAAACTCGGTTTCCCATGTATCCCTATGGTAGTAATTATGAATATTATCTGAATACTTTATACAGTATCCGCAGCGCTGCTAAGATTAGTTAGTAAGTGCTCAGGATGAAAAATACTAATTTCCCAGTGGAATGCGACGCTAAAATGGAACTTGATAAATTACAGAGATACAAACACTTTTTATTTTCAAATACTTCTTTATTTTAAAGTATATTTAATTTAATTTGAGGTCAAAATTTATATTTAAGCATAGGCTTACTAAAAATTCAGCTTTCTAAGGAGTTTGTTTCACCAGAAACCAAACCAAACTCCTTTACGTAGTATACCCTGTGGCATTGCTATTTGTTGGATAAACTAACTAATTAACTCTATGAATTATAGTGCATGTACACTCATATCCAAAATGATTTTTGCATATCTATAACTGTCTTCTTGTAAGAATATAATTTGATAATGATTTTCCAGGGAACTTTTAATACTGATACTATGTGTATAATTGGGAAATGTATATTTATAATAAATTTCATAGGAAAACAATTATAAATACGAAAATTAGAATGAGTAAAACAAAATGTTGCTAAATCAAGACAAGAAAGTTCTATTTTCGTTTTATTATTTCTCATTTACTGCTCTTTTGACATGAAATTTGCTACATTACATGTCTTTGCCGATTATACACTTACTAACGTTATAAGAAATACCGGGAGAATTCGTTATCAAATTATATTCCTACAACAACATACGAGGGTCGGCTGATAAGTTCTCGGCCCGACCCCCTTCCGAACGTACTACCCTGATGTAATTGATGTCATGTGAAATGATGATTTTTTATATGTTTCAGTACCAAATTTCACGATTCTACCATGAACGGTTTTTATTTTACAGGTAATTGAATGAACCATGGCGGAGCCAGATGTCAAATTCACCAAAGAGGAGTTGCGAGGTTTAATGAAGTTCTTCCTGCAACAGAACTCACCCAAGGAAATCCATAGTTGCAGGCTAAACACATTGGGTAAACACTGCCCTTCATACTCCACTGTGAAGAAATGGTGTGCGAACTTCAAGCGTGGTGAATTTTCAACAGAAGATGGTGACAGGTGTGGCAGGCCAGTGTCAGTGTCAACTCATGAAAAAGTGGACCAGATTCATGACCTGATTTTGAGCAACAGACGGATTTCGCTTCAGAAGATAGCTGACAAAGTGCACATATCCAAAAAATGTGTTGGGTCAATAATCCATGATCAGTTGGACATGCGCAAGCTTTCTGCGAAATGGATTCCGAAATGTTTGAACGCGGATCAGAAACGCGAACGTGTGAGATCATCGGAGGTGATTTTACAGCATGTTGCGAACTCCAAGGACGATTTTTTGAATCGGCTTGATACCCAGGATGAAACGTGGTTGCATTACTTTGATCCGGAAGCCAGACAGCAGTCATGCGAGTGGTGCCAATCAGGATCTCCAAGGTCCAAAAAATTCAAAGCGCAAAACTCCGCAGGGAAGGTGTTTGCCTCAATATTCTGGGATAAGTATGGTGTTTTGCTCTCAGACTACCTTCCAAAGGGCCCAACCATAACTACAAAGTATTACTCCAGTCTGCTGGCTAAGGTAAAGGACGCTATTAAAGAAAAGCACCGGGAGAAGTTGACACGAGGTATCTTGTTCTTGCAGGACAATGCTCCCGTCCACAAGGCTGGCAGAACAATGGATTTTCTGAGAGACCTAGGGTTTCAGTGCATTCACCACGCATCTTACTCGCCAGATCTTGTACCTTCTGTTTATTATCTGTTTTCAAAACTCAAAACAGCACTGAAAGGACAGAAATTATACAGTGATGAAGAGTTGCGAAACTGATGAAGAACTGATAACAGCTGTGAAACAGTTTTTCGCAGACCTTGAGATTTTTTTTGGAGGGGAAGGAGAAGTTGCAGCATCAAAATGCCCAGTATGTTGACCTTCGAGGGGACTATGTTGAATAGCCTCACACTTTCATGCCTGCAGCTCAAGTTCTTCTGGGTCGGGCCGAGAACTTATCAGCCCACCCTCGTATTTATAGACATGCTACAATAAGTTTGGACATGAAGGTACATAGATTCAATGCCTCATTCATCAAAGCTATCCATTGACTTTTGTCCTTATCCACCTTGATCCAGTTTCTAATTGTATCACTTTCTGCGAAATCGATCTTCCCATCTGCCACTAGGTCTTTCTAATGGTATTTCCGATTGGATTTCCGCTTAAAATTTTGAAAATGTTTCTACTTTCTTCTATTTCTACACGGTTTGCCCACCAGAGCCTCCTAAATTTTTTGACTCTAGCAATGTTACGTAAACTGTATAACTTATGCTGTTCCTCGTTATCAAGTGTCCACCATTCCACAGTCACGTCCATCTTGGGTCCGAATATTTGTTTTAGGAACTTGTCTCCCGTCTACATTCTTCCCTCAGAATAAGCGACCATGTTTCGTAACTGTACAGCACAATAGGCATGATTATCACTTTATATAATTATTTTAAGCTTCAAGTCCTTCGACAGAATTCGCGAAGACAAAAGATTTTGGACTAAATAATAACATGAATTCTTTGCTTTCAGTCGACATTTAATTTCTTTATAGATATGGTTTTGTCCTGTTAATGTTGATCTCAGATGATTGAAATTATCCACTTAGTTGAAAGTATTGGGATGATATCTTAACTTATTCATAATTTTCAGTATTACAGTCTTCCACATATTTAGTTTTCTCTCCATTTAATTCTAAATCCATGTTCCTACAGCCATTTAATAAAGCCTCTCCCTTTCTTTCTATTGTCCTCATATCACATCCCTATCAGATTTACATCATCAACATAAGCCAATACCTGGTGGAACCATTCAGCTCTAGGCCTTAATTGTGATCTTCGGTTTTCCTTCTAGAACAAAACTGAATAATAATGCAGACAATGTACCTCCTTTTATCCTTTTTAAGTCATTCTCGACGTGAAACCTCTCGGACAAATATATTCCCATTCAGATTCTATTTTGGGATTCATTTAAACACATCTTCATTAATTTAATTAACTCTTTCGGTATTCCAAAGTTTATAAGAATATTGTACAATATTTCCATTATAACCGAGCCGAGTAAATGCGAAGAAGCGTATTCAGTGGTGAAAGGACCACAAGGCGTGGACTCATGAGTAGTGGAAACACGTAATGTGGTCGGATGAATCGTCCTTCAGCTTGTTTCCAACAACCGGTCTTCTTTACGTATGGAGAACACCGTCGCAGGCCTATGATACAAACTGTCTGCTCCCAACTGTAAAGCATGGGGGTGGTTCTGTTACAGTATGAGCAGTGATATTGTGGTTTTCTGCAGGTCCCATTATAGCCTACACGGAATGCGTATGACGCCATTTTGGGGGACCAGGATCTATCCATGGCCCAAATATTGTTCCCTGATGGTGATGGCATCTACCAAGATGATTTGGCACACTGTCACGCTGCAGAAACGGTGAAATCATGGTTTGAGGAGCATGACCAGGAGCTATCACACCTCCCCTGGATCCCACAATAACCAGATCTGAACATCATTGAGCCATTGGGGTCTGAGTTAGAAAGACGTGTTATGTCTCATTACCCTCCACCAGCATCCCTTAAGGAACTGGAGCATGTTTTGGAGGAACAATGGTACAAAATTCCACACCATGAATCAGGAGCTGTATACGTACATTCCACGTCGGATCCAAGCTGTTTTGAACGCAAAAGGAGCCCCCATACCATACGAGGTATGATTTTCACACTTTTGTAAACGTTTTAGATTTTTTGTGCAGCCCTTGTATATCTCATAAAAACACATTCAGATAAATTTGTTGTGTAGATACACTTTGCAAAAACTAAGGTTCTCGTTAGCAATTTCAGCGTTCCTTCCCGTCCCCCTTCCCCACTTACCGTTGGACCGATGATTTTCTAGGTATTAGATTTCCTCCTTTGCATTATGGCACTTTTACTCTAATCATCTTCTGCTCTGTTGCAACATTTTCGAGCCGTCGAATGATAAATACTCTCTGTGATTTTCTATACGAGTTTTATTCTGTTCATCCGTTATTATCTTCACCCGTTTTCATATTAGTGATACTGGACGTTTTATCTGATACAGGCAAGATGTCTTGGTGGCCATCTTGAAAACGGTAACCCATATGAACAATCTTTTGCCACAACGCTGTTTAGTGTATGTAGGTCTATCAAGCGAGGTATCATGTGACTCATATTTTCATTTAAAATGTCTAAGTTGGGCCTGAGCCCCAATGAAACGCGGCCCTGCGGGGGCGACAACATTATTCCATTTGCCCCATGGCTTTCCTGTTTGTTGTATTTTTGTTTGGTTCATTTATGTTCAACCGTTTTCATATTAGTGCTATTGGACGTTTATCTGATACAGGTAACATATATTGGCCGCCATTTTGAATACGTTGACCGATATGAAAAATCTTTAGCCACATCGATTTTTAGTTGTTAAAGGTCTATCGAATGAAGTGTGACTCACCCCATTTTTCCATTTAAAATTTGCCCAAGGGCCCCTTGAAGATCGGCCCTGGGGCACCGCGACATCACCATTCGATTTGAGCTATGCTATTTCCGATTTGAGTTTTTGTTCAGTTTATTCATGCTCAATCGTTTTCGATGTATTTCCGTGGTAAGATTAAAAAGGGATACCCTGTATATATAATATGTTGTGTCTAACCCGTTTTTACAGCACGCTTCGCCACTGGTTTAACGTCCCGTTCAGCAACGAGGCTATATGAAAAGAGGTATGTGTCACATAAATTGATGCTAGAATTTTCCTACAACCTACATTCACGTTCGTTTCAAAAGCATCGTAGTCTGCATTATTTATTATTTCCGTAATTTCTCCGGGCGAAAATACGCCACTATCATAAGAACTACGACTTGTCGCGGTGGTATTCATAGCCAAAAGCTCAACTAAAAAGAGGAAGTAAATCCTAAGCAAACTACAAGAAGAATATTGAAAGAACCATACACACTTCCACTGACTAATAGAAAAAGGGAAAAGAAAAATAGCTACATGTTTTTGCCTTTTCAGTACTCATACGTTTTTGGGAATATATACGTGACACAGCATGTCATTTAAATCTACGCAATACGTGACCTGTACGCATGAAGGTGAAAAATATTCTATCAGTATTCTATCAGTCAACTCCATGTTCAACTACCGGAACTGACCTTGATATTACGCCTTTGACTGAACGCCTTGTAACAAGAGGGCAACTGTAATTACCCATGGGTCTTTTGCTATACAGTGAGCTGTGTGCTTTCTGTGTCACTACTTTTCTGCCCCTGACTGTGTTTACGAAGATATTGTTTCCTTTACTTGCTTTGGGGTGTTCCTTGAACACCTTGGGAGAGTGAGAGGGAGTAATATAAAATGATCGAAAGACGACCGGTGTTAATGTAGAGTTAATAGTTTCGAGCAGTGGCGTATACTGGTTTGAGGGCATGGGCTACCACTGACCTTGTATATTATTATTATTAATGATAATAATAATAAAAGTAATAATAATAATAATAATAATAATAATAATAATAATAATAATAATAATAATAATAATAATATGCACAACAATGAACAAAAAGTGGTTGATGTGTTTTGTTTGAACTTTTGTTTTGAGGCCATTAATGTTTTCCACCGTAAATGAAATTCCATCATACATTTACGCAGTTAAGTTCTCGTGCATTGCATTCGTAAAATGTTAATTTTTACCAATGTAGCTTCCCTCAAAAGTCGTGTCTGTTACTGACGTTGGTTGTCATTCCGTTCTAGTCTTCGCAAAATATCTGAGTAAAGTAACGTAACCCAAAAATGCAGTCAACCATTATAATTATGTCTATTATCGCTACCTAAATCCCAAATTTTTGCGATGTGTTAACAAACGATTCTCGGACTCTTTTGTTGCTGAGACCTTTTGACCAGGGCCCTTTTGATGAGGGGCGTTTTGATTCGGGCCTTTTTGCTGCGGAGACCTTTTGACCCGAGCAGTTTTGACGCGGGGCCATTTGACTCGGATCATTTTGTAGGGGGCCCTTTTGAATCGGGCTCGTTTGACGCAGGGCCTTTTGACTTTGGTCATTTTGTCATGGGACCCTTTTGACCAGAGCTCTTTTTATTAGGGCGTTTTGATTCGGCCCCTTTTAGCCCGGGCCCTTTTGACACAGGGACGTTTGACTCGGGCTCTTCTGTAACGGGCCCCTTCTTGACCCGGGCCCTTTTGACGCGGGGTCGTTTAATCCGAGCCCTTTTGTAGCGGGCCTCTTTTTCATTCGGCCCCGTTTGACGCAGGGCCTTTTGACTTGGGTCATTTTGTCATGGGATCCTTTTGACCCCGGCTCTTTTTATGCGGGGCGTTTTGATTCCGTCCCTTTTGACTCGGCCTCTTTTGACACAGGGCCGTTTGACTCGGACCCTTTCGTAGCGGGGCACTTTTTGACCAGGGCCCGTTTGACGCAGAGCGTTTTGACTCGGGTCCATTTGTCGTGAGACCCTTTTGGCTTGGGCCCTTTTTATGAGGAGCGTTTTGATTCGGGCCCTCTTGACCGAAGCCCTTTTCTCGCGGGTCCGTTTCGACTCGGGCCTTTTTGTAGCGGGGTCCCTTATGACTCGGGCCCTTTTTATGAGGGGCGTTTTGATTCGAGCCCTTTTGACTCAGGCCCTTTTGTTGCGGAGAACTTTTGACCCGGGCCCTTTAGACGTGGGGCCGTTTTGACTCGGGCCCTTCAGTAGCGGGGCCCCTTTCGGCCCGGGTCAGTTTCACGCAGGACCCTTTTGACCGGGGTCGTTTTGACTCGGGCCTTTCTGTGTTTTCCCTTTTGTTTGGTTCTTCTGACATGGAGCCGTATATATAACGCAGCAGCTGAAATACCTGGGGCAGGGGGCCCGGGGCAGTATGAATAAATCGATGATCGATCGATCCAGGAAGCAGTAAAATTAGTTACACCACTGTTCATTTCTCTTTCTTTCTATTCTCTCGACATAATGCCTGGAGATGAATGTTCTGACTAATTGACTACAGCGGCGAAAGACGATATACGCTATCAATGATAACTTTTATGACTTTTAACTTAATATATAACGAAAAACTCTATATCGGTCTTTTGCCCCGCCCTCCTGTTGGAAAAAATCCTGCGTCCGTTAATGATTATGATGTTTCTTAGTTACTGTATTATATTGTTCTATACACGGAATAAATACTTCCGTGTTTTATATAATAATAACAACCTTATTTACATTTATTACGGCCCTTGCTTTACGACAGGGAAACGAATTCACGTTCAGCGTAATCAGTTTCCATTCTCAAATAATTACAGTGAGGCGAAAGAAATAATTCATGCACAGATTTAGGACCTAGAAAAGTGTCCTGCAAACATGTAGTAAATTCCTGAAGAGTGAAAAGCGCTAGTAGCAGTAATTAGCTCAGTCGGTCCCTATGGTCCCGTAGTGAATTACATAAATCTTACAGATGTTGTATCTCTTTCTTTCTCTTTTCTCTACATCATGTCTGGAAATTAATGTTTGGACAAATAAGCTACAGATGCAATTTTAAAAAGTAAGATGATCTAAGCCAGCCCTGTCCAACGCGGTGCCCGCGGGCGCCATGGCGCCCGCCAATCATTTTCTTGGCGCCCTCTGAAATCGAACTCAAAATATGCAAAATTTATTGTCTTCAACATTAGATTTTCTTTTATTTCTGTTATTTTATTTCAAAAATAGTAACTTGCACTTCTGGCTGTTCTGAACTCTGGGAAAAAGCATTCAAGAAAATCGAAGAAATAGTTTCACAACAGTTAATTTGAACATTTGTTACTTTACACTTGGCTACGCTTTGGCAACCGCGGTAGTTCGCGTGCCTGCTGCTGGCGGCGCTGTCTGTCTTTATCCGATCGTCTTTCATCATATTGCGCCTTGAAAAATTTCCATTGTGAGGATAGACTCGCTCTCTCTTGGGGAACACTCTTTGTGTGAACTCGTGTGTGTTGCGAAAAGTTGCAACTGTACTCGTGACTCCTTTTATTCAGTACTTTTTTTGCCATGGCCAAGAGACAAAGAACGTATAGTTTTAACTGTGAATGGGATGAACAATATTGTTTTGTTGAATACAGAGGAAAACCGGTGTGCTTATTGTGCAATGGAAGTGTGTCTATTCCTAAAAAAAGTAATGTAGAGAGGCATTTCGCGACGAATCACAAAAACTTCGATACTGAATTTCCTATAAATTCTGAACTCAGGAAACACAAAGTGAGAAACCTAAAATCTAAATTAACGCTGCAACAAAATGTGTTTCAAAGGCCTGTTCAACAAGCTACTAACTTAACAATTGCCTCTTTCAAAGTGTGTTATGTGTTAGATAAAAAGAAAAAGCCTTTTAGTGATGGTGAAGTAGTGAAAGAAGCCATGATTAGTGCCGCTGAATCCCTGTTCGATGGACACAGAGATAAACATGCAATCGTGTCTTCCATCAGTGCACTCCAGTTGTCTCACCAAACTGTTGCTAGAAGGGTGGAGCAGATTTCAAATAATCAGCAAAATCAATTGCACCAGGATTTGCAATCGTGTGATTTTTTTCCGCTGCAGTTAGATGAAAGTACTGATATGTCCAACACTGCTGAGTTGTGCGTATTTACTAGAATGATTTTTGATGTTTTCACGGTGAAAGAGGAATTTCTCAAATTGCTGCCACTTCATGGGCATCCTAGGGGGGAAGATATATTTAACACCTTTCAAAAGTTTGCTAAGGATAGCAATTTGCCTCTTTCTGAACTTGTCACAATAACAACGGATAGGGCACCTTCTATGACTAGTAGGAATAACGGGTTTCTTGCTCTTTGTGCTAAGGATGAATCATTTCCAACATTTCTGTCTTACTACTGTATCATTCATCACAAAGCTTTATGTGCAAAAGTTTTAAAATTCGACCATGTCATGAAAATAGTAACTCGTGTAGTAAATTACATTAGGTAATCTTCCACTCGTCATCGATTATTCAAAAGTATTTTGAATTTATCAGATGCTGAGCATGGTGACGTCCTTCTTCATGCAGACGTCAGGTGGCTGAGTAGGGGCAAGACACTAGAACGATTCTGTTGTCTTTTGGATGAAATCAGGGACATCTAAGGGTCAGTATTATGATCTCGATGAAACATCATGGTTGCTAGATTGAGCTTTCTTGGCAGATATCACTTTCAAATTAAATGAGTTAAGTCTAGAATTGCAAGGGAAAGGCCATAACATTTCAGCCATGATAAGTACAGTTAATGCTTTTCAAAAGAAAATGAAGCTGTGGATTTCTCACTTAAACAGGAATTCCCTTTCCCACTTTCCAAACTTCAAATCTATGGTGGAAAAGGTAAATTGTGTTGGTTGTGATCTTTCAAAATTTTCAAAGCATTTGGAAATTCTTATTCTTGAGTTTTGGAACATATTTGCCCAGTTTGTAGCACTTGAACCAGTGGTTCTGTTCATCAATAATCCATTTGTCTCTGTTGATGTTATTGATCTTGGTAGTAAGATATGTGAAGTGTTTGGAAATTATAATATTGAAGATTTAGAACTTGAAATCCTAACTATTCGAGAAGATATAGTTTTGAAATTTTCCTATGCAACTTGTACTAATATATGGATTCTAACGGACAGAGTAAAATACTCCCTTCTGAGCAGTGTTGCTAAAAAAATTTATTCCTGCTTTGGCTCAACTTATCTTTGCGAAGTCGCATTTTCTGTCATGAACATGATCAAAAATAAGTACCGAACCTCCCTGACACCCTCTCACCTGGATGACGCAATAAGAGCAGCCTGTTCCAGCTACACACCAGATTTCCTTCAACTGGCAGCAAACGTGCAGTGTCAGTCTTCTCACTAGGTATGTATCAATTTTCAAAATAATAATAATAATAATAATAATAATAATAATAATAATAATAGTGATGATGATAATATTAATAACAAATAAATAATAAGTAGTAGTTGTTGTACTAGTAGCAGTAGGCTTATTTCTAGTAGTTTTGTATTTTTCGAAAGGCGCCCGCACGTCGGAAAACAGGAGCCAGTTGCGCCCGATAAGGTGAAAACGTTGGACAGCGCTGATCTAAGCTATCAGTGACAGATGTTGTGGTGTTTAACTTAACATATAAGGCAATAAATTGAAAAACAAAGAATAGGAATCTTTTCAGAGATGACAGTGCACTAATGCTTCAAATCCTTGCCTTTACTCCCTATACTTACATTATTTCCCTAGTCAAAATAAAATCTCTTCAAAATTAATCACAATTTTTTATGCAACCATCCCTTCTTTAGAGTACTGCGCGGTCACATACAAGTCACGGCGATGTAAAGGCACTTTTGGCGACGAAGATACATTTAAATCAATAATATCGCATCACCGATCCCTAAGAGTAATAAAGAAGGGTCTATCATTAAAAAATTCGTCACTTTAATTGCTGATATTATTCACTTGTAAACGAAAAACCGTATTCCTAGTTGATAATTTTTATTTCGTTCCCCATTAAAGAAATGAAAAAATTTCGGACTTCACTGCTCTATTTCCTTCCTATCTAACTTTCTGAGCTCCTACCAAGTCCATTCTATATTTGTGTAACTTGCTTGTTACGTGTTTTAGTACGCATGTTGTATAAAGATGCTTATGTTCCAAATCTCATGTCTATTTTACTTTGCTGACGTTGTGCCAAGTTATCAGTCCTGGCCCGAGGCTTCTGTGAATTTTTCATAACGATTGTCTGTTTTACAGAATGAGGGGTTGTTAGTTTCACGTCAAACAGCCAACCTGGAGAACCGCCCCTTGTCTGTCCGCAATTGCTTATTCAATACATTTGCAGTTAACCTCTATATGTAAAGGCTTTCTCTTCGATTTGCAACATGAGGACTCGCCATGCTGTGATGACAGGAACACAGATTACACGGTGGCGGGATACATTTTTCAAATTTCAGGAAATTTTATTGAATTTCCTTATACCAAACAGACATGTGATAGAGATAAACAGATACAGGTGTTCTAAAATATGCTCAAAATTAAAATTAAAATCAGATATAATGTCTCCTTTTGGAGCTATTACATCCGTAGCTGAGTACCGCTTAACTAAGCCTCACGAAATTTAGGAAATCAAGTGGCAAGTAGTGTTCTAGCGGTTAAACGTAGAAACAAGGAGAGAAAAGTCAGTCTAGGAGATAAATTCCTAGCTTCCCACTGGAATTGCAATGTTCAGAAAGAGAAAAGGTAAAGTTTAAATAAACATACGAATCGCTGCGAGAAGTATTTTTCATCCATACATCTTTATTCCTACAAAATATTATGTATACACACTTTGTTTCCAACTTAGAAAATACAGTTTTTGTTTAAATAGGAAACATATATGTTACAATGAATTGCTTATAGCCTTGCTGTTTCAGATGTAATTCACAGATACAGTAGCTCTCTCTCTCTCTCTCCCTATGTAGGTTAACTCAATGTTTTACAGCTGAACAAATAATATGCCAAGCGGTGTCAAATGAAATATAAACAATAAGAATTAATTTCATTATGTTTATATGCTGCTCAAAGCACATTGTATAATTAACACTGAATGAACATATGTAGCCTAATTGCTGCTAACACTATCAAAGGGTTTGATATTTCAACGGTTTTCCTTCTTTCTTTTTCTTTTCTTTTTTTTCTTTTTTTGTTTCCTATTATATTCAGCATAGTGAATTTATAGTTACTTCATTTACGGATCACATTTCTCTATAGTCATTAGTGTATATGTTTCCCTCACATAGCAAATTTAATAACAGAAAGTGCGTTGCTTAACCCAAAACTGGTATTTATATTCTATTTCTAGTATAAGTACGTTTGATGAAGTTATTGCGCTGTAGCAACGCAATTGGAAAGTACTGACTTCGAACCCTGTAGTTGGCCTCCTGATTGAAATTTCCCGGAATTTTTTCCTGAGTTCCACCAGATATATGCTAGATTAACAGTTACCTATCGACTCCATCCACCACTCCCATTATAGCCAAACTTTTCTGAGCAAGCCAAAGTAGATTTACTTGTATATTACGTTCCATTTAGGGAGCAGAGGTGAATCATAATTATTTTCTTTGCATGTAAAATTTTTATAATATTCTGCAGTTTGTTATTCAAAGATCCTTGCTGCAGTTTAAGATGAAAACTCTTTAGTTCGGTAGAGAAATAGAACTATAATTGACCAAACTTACAAAGTAGTCGGTTGAAATGAAGCACAGAAACACAACCAGTAGCTTGTGGCTTGTCCGTTATTTATATTATTCATCTTGACGATCCAACTGAATTTGATAAATATTTTTTTAAAAGAAAGAACCTTCGTGGTAACTATACAAAATTAGGGTCTAACCCTGGAATGGATAATGCAATGTGATTGAAAAGAAAGTACATTTATATATACCTGCCATGCACTAGTACAAAGACACATAACATCGACTTACTCTTACAGTAATTGTTGGAAATGGTCCCCATGAACATCCAGTCATGTCTGCACGCGTTTATTCTTGTTCTCGGATACTCCTATTAGTTATTCATCTGAAGGTTTCCTAATGGAATCACGAGTACCAATTTGAAATTCCTAGAGCATGGAGTTTCCTCCATAAACACAACTTTTTGCACAACGCCAGGTATTGATGATTTCAAGAGGTAGTCGGTGAAGAAGTATCCCCTTTGCTACGTAATTCCTTCCGAGCCATATCTTCTATCGTTCTCAATATAGATTTCCAGTATTTTCGCAGTACTAGCTTTCACTCCCAGTGTATTGGAGTCCATCCCCACTGGCGAAATCTGAAATTATTACTAGCCCCACAAGTGAAATTCTAGTGGGCTTAAGTTCGAAAAGCGAAGTGTCCACAACTCCTTAGACATAATTCTATACAGAAAAATCTCTTGTACTAAATTCATGCACTGTCTGATTGTATTATGCGGTTGTGACGTCTGGCTAAAACCAAGTATATTATTACTTTCGTCCTCGATTAGCTCTCCCATAAACTGGTGAATGCTTCCACAATGACGATGTGCAAAGAATAACACATGGGCTTCTCAATATTGTAATCCATATCCGAGTAGTCTGCCCATGTAGAAGAAATTCATATTTGACTTGTAGGGTTTTGGTGAAACGTAAACGTGAGTTCTGTGCATGCACATATACTGATAAGTAGGAACCATATAATTGGTATAGAAAACCAATTATAAAATAGTATAGCCAGGATTATCCGCTAGAGACTGATGAAACCAGTCGCTGAAAGGCAATAAACATGAAGTAAAAAAAAATAAAGACGTCTTCTCGTTTGAAGGTCAACCAACTTACTTGGTTCGCGGAAGTAAAATGCGCACATCAGAGTACTACCTTTGGAGAAAACATTAGTCACAGTCCACAAAATACAGAGCTCAACATTTAATTGTATTCATGCAGGAATTACCTTACGAACTCACCAGTTCCGTCGTCAGAACACCAAGATGGAGCTGAAGATATTTCTGGCGAAGGGGGGACGGGGAGATAACTTACTAACTTTACTATAAGTAATTCCTAGATTAATACATACTTGCAAACAACCGAAAATTTCGGGGAGCTGAATGTGGTCGCAGGGGATTTCAGCCCCCATTGCCCAGCCTCTAGCTACAGGCCTAGAACTCACGTGTCAGTGTATTTAATTGAGAAAATACTATATTGTGTAATGTACATAGAAGAACTATAACCCATCCCACTGCTAATTGGATAAATTAAAGTCAATCACATTTTTCTTAGTATTTTAACCGTAACTGGTAAGTGGGGTGTGACAAACCCCACTATTATTTTATTGTTATACATTGAAGTGAAAAAAAAACAGCTTAACACCCGAACGGCTTCACGATAATATTATATTGACTAATATCTATGGCTAAATGGTTCATTCGTTTGGAGTTAAACGCCTCTTTTGGTACCGAAATTCTATGTGTACACTTAGACCTTAACCAACTAACCCTCACCGGAAATCGAATCTGGATATCTAGCGCAGAAAGTGAGTATGTGAACAATACAGCCACGAGAGAGCTTATCATAGAACATGTTAACAATAATAGCAAGATATAAGCCTTAACAAAGTATGTCTAATAACTAATAACAAATAAAGTATCACCGTAAAGATTGTAAAAACGCTCATGCGAATACTACACACCATTTTAACACAGGCAACCAACAATGCTCTGCTGCTGTACAGGTTGCATAAAAGCTTAGGAATGTCAAGGATTTTAAAAGATACAGTACATTAAAGTCACCGTTATCGTTACTGTTAATAATACTCAAAGCATGTTATCACATTCACATACGTAAACAGAATAAATAAAATCTGATCACGATTCCTTGTTGATCAGATTCATTAAGATAGAAAACTGATAAGGAAATGTTGATTCGAAGTGACAGTGCTTAATTGTCAAAGCACTTATCAATTCTATAAGTTCTACAATTCCACTATATTATTAATATTTAACAAATTGTATCTTTTTGTAATTAGCTGTAAAGCCTCCCTTGTCTCAAATTTAAAAAAGTCCTCTCACCCTCCAAGCAATAAGATAGTGTCTATTAAGTGTAGGGCATGGGAACATGCTTTTCTGAAATTTCATCCCAAATGT
This sequence comes from Thermobia domestica, assembly GCF_964235325.1. Classification (NCBI taxonomy): domain Eukaryota; kingdom Metazoa; phylum Arthropoda; class Insecta; order Zygentoma; family Lepismatidae; genus Thermobia; species Thermobia domestica. Next base: position 187,115,338 of record NC_137464.1, read on the forward strand.
TAACATGTCTTTAAATGAAACGTTTGCTGAGTTTGGAACTTTCTTATTACATACAGTACATAAATGAATAATCCACGTATTTCTATAAAATATATTTTTTCTTCTCAATTTTACCGCTGTCGTATTTTTTATTTTTCTCTATGATATTAGCTTCGATCTATCTCTCGGAATGTACTTCGTCCTCAGTATTAAAATGATTGATTAACTGATTTACAGCTTATAATTATCATTCAAATCTCATTAAACGGCCCATGTCATTATATTGCATTCTTAAGTTCTTTTTTTTTTTCAGGTTTCGAATAGATGGTATTTATTGGAAGACATGTTCTGACTACATGAAGTGTTAGACAAATTTCCTGTAAGCCTTGGAGTCCAGAATGAATAATTAACCTTCTAGAAAAGAACGCGTTCATCATTGTTTGTGTTAATAAATTGTTTGTGTAACTACCACACTGACCACACGTATATTTCTATTTCCATAAAAGTTATATTGTATTTTTACTGCACCACAATTGAATTCTTCCGCAATGTCAGCTGGTTTCAACGTATTTCTCGCGACAAACTTCGTCACAGTACATCCTCCAGATATACACTCAGACTGCTTGCTTGTCCAATCAACTTTAATAGTTGTTTATCATTCTAGTTATTACAAGGTTAGTAGACTAAACATTATGTTGCAGATAGTGTTAATCTTCTTCCTCTAAGCTAATAATTGCCAACAAGATGTTCTATCACATAATAGTTTTCTGTACCCATTTCCAGTAAACCACACGGAAAGAACAATGCCAACAGAGGGACATTGGCGTTCTATAAGACTTACGATACTTACGCATAGCATAGTTTGGAACTTTAATAATATCAATGACAGTTGATTTCTTGTAGGTAGGCTACGTGGTTGCATACTACTCTTGCCTTGCCTATACTTTCTAACACTTACTTATGGTGCAGCTTGATTGATCGTAATTGCTTCTGCAGGTTCTTCCTCCACGAGTAGAAAAAACTGTACGTCATTTCAACAACTGATTAATATTCCAAATATCAAAATATCGAACAAACGTATTACTGATCGATATGTCAATATACTAGTCCCATTTAACCGAATTTCCCGATTAACCGAATCGCTAAAATAACAGCTTTTTACAGAAGAAATGTTATTTTTTTTACAAGCTGAATTAAACTCTATTATTTTAGTGCTATGGTTTTTAGTTCAGCAATGTTCCGTTTTAAAGGCATCATATATTGTGCAAGAACGTCTTTTCACGCTTAGCACATATACAATATATGCGGAGAGTACTGTATATGAACCTGTTTAACCGAAACATCGTCGGTACAGTCATATTCAGTTAAACGGGACTCTAGAACATTTTAATAATTTTTTATACTCGATATATTTTTTTAAAAAAATAGCGGGGTTAATCCATGCTAAGTGATGTAGAAAAAAGAAAAATTTCCGCTCGACCTTTTCAAAAAAATCTAATTTGTTCACAAATGTTGAGTCGATATAAGAGTACTTCAAAACCACAATTAATTATATTTTACAACATCCAATGGCGACGCAACGGCTGCAACCATTTTGCTCTTTCTCTGTTTCAGGCGTTTATGTTGTTTTGAATATCTCAGCATATATTTGTCCTCGCAAATTGAACGTTGCTGGGCATCTCAAACTTGTGCAGGGTTAAAACTTTGATTTCTTAAGATTTTTGCCTAAAACCACTTAAAAGGAGTGAAATTAGGGCCTACACTAGCAACATTTTTGGACATTGAAGACAAGTTTGGGAAGAGGAATCAACTAACGTAGAGGTCTGAATTTGTGTGTGTGTGTAGTACGGGGTCATGAGTTTATACACAGAAAATTGCAGATCAGTAGCTGCTCCGAAAGGCCTGAAAAAAATCGTACAGTTGGGAAATTATGTCAGTTCGGCATATTTCACTGTCCAATATCTCCAATGAGCCTCATAAAAAAATATGAAACTTTTGTAATAGTAATTCCTTTAGTATACCGTAACACACACAACAGCGTGTCAGCACGCCACTGAAAACATTCCCCAGTCAGTGTTTACAGTGAGTGAGCGTTCACTGACTGGGAATACAGATCAAATGAGAGGACAACAGTTTCCTGCATTAGTTAGCAGTTAAAACAAGAATAATCATGATTGACTATCATTGATATAGCACAGTGGCGGATCCAGGATATGATAAATGGAGGGGATAAACCATAGTTTGCCGCTTTATCCAGTATAAAACAAGATTGAAGCCCATTTTATCCAGTGTATACCTAAGCGTCAAGGGGGGGCTATAGCCCCTATAGGCCCCCTTGGATCCGCACCTGATATAGCAAACAGCAATGAGTACTTTCGGATTTTTTGCCAGGTGTACATTCGACTTTTCTCGCATTCTGCTGATAGCGGCATTCTTCACTAGTGCTGCTGTGATAAGACAATGAGTCACAACCAGAGGAAAGAAAGTAGCTTGAGAGCCTTGACTGGTCTAACATTCATCCTACTTTATTTTACTTCACAACAAAGAGTTCCCAGTTGAATTTGTGAACAGAACACCTCCTAGAGTACGACGTCATTCTCTAATACTTCGAACAACTTCTGCTCAAAAACACAAAACGCGCTGTTGTGTGTGTTGTGGTATACTAAAGGAGTAACTATTCCCAAGGTTTCAGATTTTTTTATGAGGGCCTTTTGGAAATATTGGTCAGTGAAATATGCTGAATTGACATAATTTCCCAACTTTACGATTTTTTCAGGCCTTTGGGAGCAGCTACAGATCTGCAAAACTTATGACCCCGTACTACGTGCACACACGTCAGTTGTTTCCTCTTCCCAAACATGTCTTTAATGTCCAAAAATGTTGCTACTGTAGGCCCTAATTTCACGCCTTTCGAGTTTTATGCAAAAATGTTAAGAAATCAAAGCTTTAGCTTTGCACAAGTTGGAGACGCCCAACAATTTTCAATTTGTTAGTACAGATACATGCTGAGATATTCAAAACAACGTAAACGCCTGAAATCGAGAAAACGCAAAATGGCGAAAGCCGCTGTTTCGCTACGAGATGTTTCAAAAAATCCAATGATTGTGGTTTTGAAGTACTCTCATATAATATAAACATTCATATAAAAAATTAGATTTTTTGTAGATGGTCGAGCGGCACATGTTTGATCACTTAGAATGGATTGGCTCAGCGATATTTCGATATCTGTCATTTTAAATAATTAATACTTTTCTTGATGACCATCGTATAATAAATACTCTTTTCATTAACATTTTCGTAAATACACTTAAATTTTGTCTTTATCTCATTCTGCAATGATGTTTATACTACATAGGGTTTTGTATAACTGTGTCGTATTTTTGAAATAATGCATTAATTATACTGTTTGAAATATTTACTTGTCTTCCCGCTTAAAAACAATCTGGAAATGCCGATGATAGGAAGGAAATTGTGGTTTCACATCCGTATTAGTTTGTGACACTGAAAGATGTGCTTATCAATACTCTATATCAGTGGTGTATTTCTGGCGGTACGCAATAGTACGGCGTACCGGCAACTTCTTAATGAGATTGGAATATTTTCTCCTGTCTTAGAAAGGGGTTGACGAGAAACTTGGAAAATACAAAATAGTAAATACCGGTATATAGTTTTATTGAAATCAGAGGTTTTATTGTTTTCCTTTTCCTTTTTTTCTTTCTAGAGAAAGAGTTGCGAATCTTCTTTCCTTCTTGAAGTCAGTTAATTGTATTCAAGGACTGGAAATATTTGGTCCCTTTTGTCTCTCCCCCGGTGGCACGTCCTCGCGCCTCCATTTTTTCATTCCTTTTTCGCACGGTAATGTGGCACTGAACCAACTAGATTCGTTTTCTGAAAAACTGACCTCTCATAACGAAATAATCCCAACAAATTTGTCTGTCACTGAAGTTAGACTAAACTGAAAACCAGTAGAAAAATTCTATTTGGAATCCACCTCTGTACTTTCTTCGTGCAAGAACCTTGCTCACTTTCTACTTTAATGTGTCTAAGTAATTGCTTTTCTTCATTATGAAGAAGAGGATTATGTGAAAATACCCCCTAGATTGTTTTCGCATATTTTAATATTAATTTAGTAGAGGTTTAAGAAACATTTTGGTAGCATGATTAGTAAGTATTCTGAAGAACATTATGTAAACAATGTATTGTACGTGTTTTGTTATTGAAATTCAGTATTTGTGGAATCTTGATGCGTTTTGAAAACAAAGAATAGCAGCTTACTTTCGCCCGTTTAGAAAGAGAGAGAGAGAGAGAAAGCAAGAAACAAATCACTAAGAAATATTGATTATTTTTACGTTTATTGTATTATAAAATTAAGATGTAAGAATCAGACATTTTTAAATCATCATTATACCTATGTACTTTAGAGTTTTTAGTTACAAGACTGCAGTCATATGCTACTGGGCATTATTATTTTTATTATTGTTAATAATAATAATAATAATAATAATAATAATAATAATAATAATAATAATAATAATAATAATAATAATATCCTGAAAGGTATGCAACTTTTTACCATTATAAACCTGAGGTCCAGCGTACCGTCATCTTTATTTTTAGAAATAAAACGCTGCTCTATATCATCTTCGACCTCTACGAAATTTGGGTAGATCCTGCTCTCGCACATTGTTGGGTATAGACAGTGATGACGCAAGAGCGAGGCAAGAGGGTAGGGGACCCCAGTGGCTACCTCTGCAGGCCCGTAGCCAGCTCGAAAATTTAGGGGGGGGGCGGTGGAAGTTAGGGGGGCCGATCCAAAAATATTAGTTCATTCCATATTATAGTTCATTTGCAAACCTACCGTGAAAATTTTAGAGGGGGCCAGTAAAAATTTAGGGGTGGCCCGGCCCCCCTAGACCCCCCTGGATACGGGCCTGTACCTCTGCTCTTCAGATATATTGTATTTCAATATATGTTAAGCGGGCGCACACACAGAATTTTTTGTTGCGAGGGGTCCAAGCTTTTTGGGTGTAGGGTCAATACTACAAGCCAACACATCTATGTAGTATTGAACGGGTACTATTTTACACCCAAAAAGACAATTAATAATTGTAAAATATTTCCACCTGTATTTTCAGAAAGAAAAAGTTATAGAACTAGGTTGTTTTTATAACAGAAAGAGTACAGATGATCTGTAAGATAAAATTTTCATCCTACATCAATCATTTTCTTGTTAAATAAATATAGCTTTATTGAGAAAATATACAATGTATGTTGAGTTAGGAAGTTTTAGCGTAGGTCAGGACCTGGTGCGCCCCTGATGCTAAGTAATGTAAAACTATCCTTTTCGACACATACACACACACACAAAAAAAATAGCTGTCCTCTTTAAAAACACCTTTGCCCCTCCGTCTGTCCCTAAGAAATTAAAGTAGGCGTCTTCACTGGTTATAGAGAAAGTGCAACTTTTTTTACATTTGTCCCTTTGGAAGAGGAATGAAACCCTGTTGAAATTAAAATAAGAGCGATTTGGATATATTTTCTAAACGCAAAAATGTAAGGTATTTTCTCAAACTCAGCAATTCGTTGGAAGAACCGATAAGTAGAAGAACTATTACGTAGAACTGACACCAAAATCGATATTTATATACATATTCGGTGCAAAAACGTCAGTAAAACCTATTTTCATCAGTAATGAAATGACGGCAAGGGACCTGTAACTTGAAGCATCATTGTGCATAATCAAGTTAAGTGCACCTCGTCTTGCCTTGCCTTGCTGCCTCAGTCTTCAATTTGTAATATTGGTTTATTTTATGCAACCCAGTAAGAAAGAATAAGATCACTGAAGTTGAACGTTATATTAACAAGATTAAAAAATGCTCTTTGCTCGCGATAAACTAGCAGAACCTCCTTCTTTTTGTAAAAATGAGCGAGGTATGTACTTTATAAGGTTTCTTCTAGAAAAAAAAATAAAACGATTACGTTAAATTGATTTTTCTAATAACTCTGATGTTCTATGGTATTTAAAAGGAAGAATGGAATTCGTATAACGTTCTGCTTTGAGAAATTCATAAATTAAATCTGTGCCCAGAAAAAACTGTATATATAGTATTTAATACGTTAATTTACGTAGAGCTTCGTTGTTAACCGATACTACATGAGGACGTACAGAGTTCTTGAAGAACTTTTGAAAAGAGAGTCACAAATTAATGTGTCTTGAATTTCAAAGAGAAGCAGGCCTACTTCTAGCTAACAATATTAAGTGAAATAAAATCTGACGAGTCAAGTTAAAACCTGAAAAATATTTCGGAGACAATTCCAGCAAAAACGTTCAATAACTGAAGCGGAGCTGAAGAATTTAATATTTATAAAAATAAAAGGATAATTTCTACAGAACCTTATAAAAAAATCAACAAAACTAAAGAAGAATGGTAGGATTATTCATCATAGGTATTCTGCCATTATTGGCAGGTCAGTTGCCGCAACAGAGAAGCTTCCATAATCAATGGTCTTCTGATAATCTTTTCGTTTTCACATACGAGATTTTTCTGCTTTGATATCATCTACTAACTCTTTATTTACTAAAGTATCACCGGAAAGAAATCATAATTTGAAAGGAGTCGTGCGTTGTGTCTGAACGGTACTGCTTGGAAACAATTTTCTCTGTTTTGCAAATCGACTAATAGCTGGCAGCATGATGTAAAAGAAAAATATTTATCGCTAAAGCCATTTTGTTTCAGATAGTCAAAAGGGCTGAGTCGCTATTTTCACTGTGTAGTATTTGAGAAACCCGCTAATATAAGTTAATAAAATTAGGTGTTCGTCCATTTTTTTATTATTTTTTTTTTATCAATACGGTGGGTAGTCATGCATTCATTGTTAAATTTCGGAATCTTTTGAGTGTTGTGTGCAAGAGAGTCAATTGCTTTTTTTGGACTTAGAAGTACCGTCCGGGCTGAGAAGTACACTTTATGGCTTTTTTACTTTCTTTTAATGGTTTATTTAGGAAGAATTTCGAGCACTCTTCTCCATGAATTGTGTTTGAATCTTCTTTGAAAAACTGTAGTAAACATATCTGATTCAGATGTACGCTGCGGTGCATGTAGGCAGGGGTAAAAGGTCATATCTCTGCATAAATTTATCACATATAATATATATTTGGAAATAATCTGAGAAATGGATACCAAACATATAACTTAAGGGGTTTCAGATAAATCAAAGTAAATATTCATATTATTATTTGTAAATTGATGCGTGTGATGAAGGGTGGAATGAGACATTCTTCTCCCATTTTCTATGATAGGCCTTTTTTTCTAGTCATCAGATGGATCCAGCAGTATGAATAAAATTTGCCATTACTTTTACGACACGTTTGTACTGCAGGATCAATCTGATGAATTGTGAGAATTGTTAACACATGTGGAAATACGTAATTGTAAGCTGAAGAAGTGTGGCGGTGCACCATATATTATCAGCACATTGTGAAGAATGGTAGGAAACAAGTATAACTTAGTCGTAAGAAAGGCGTATCTGTAGAGATATGGAGAAATTTTCCTCAGAAAATCCCTTATTACTATATAATAGGGGTCTACTGAAAAAGGATAGAAACAAATACCGAGCGCTACTCAGTATAAAATATCCCAGTCAATTTTTAACAATGGCGTGTAATACATGTCGCATTCTTTGTTAGGAATAAAACTGACGTGTGAGAGCAAGCGACAGGGGAGACAAGTGAAAATGTACAGCAGAATTGAGTGTCGAGTAGCAAAATAAATTTACTTGTACGATATTTATGTAATTCTTGTAGGGTCGAAATGTGGTCGAAATTAATATTGATGTACATATTAAGTTTGACACTATTGCTGTTGGTACTTAGGCTACTTTGGCCTGTTAGTAATGTTAAAATTTATTTCTGAATGCTAATAAAGGTCCAAAGTTGATTTACAATGTCATAAAGAAATACAGAGGAAAAATGTTTATAACAATTTCCTTGTATGCTGTATATTCTGGAAAATTGACATTTCTGACCTGACGACAGTTTTGAGTCAAAGGGACCGCCAAAAATTCAAGAATGACTTTTTTTCAATTGTTACTCAAAAATATTTAAGAAAATTCAAGCAAAAACGTTCGCGAAATTCTCGTTCATGTCTAACTCCATTGTTTCAAAATGTCGTAAATAACGGGATAATTGTAGTCTGCTTCGCGCTCTCCCTCTCTTCCTGCCACCATACCCTCTAACACGTCCTTCATGACACAGTTCCTTCTTACCCAATGTTCCAAACAATGTCTCTTCCTCTTCTTAATAATATGTAAAATTGTTTTTTTTTTCTTTCTCACCATTTCTAACACTATCTCATTCATTTTCCGTTTGACCGAGTTAATACTCTCCATTCTCTTCCACACCCACTTTCCGGAATCTTCCAGTATTTTTTTTTTTTTTTTTTTCATCATTTTGCGTAATGTCCATGTTTCTACCTCATACAGTACAATACTCCATACGGTAGGATTATTGTATTGTTTTATTTTAAATTTTAGTAATCTTCTTTAAGACACATAAGATTTGAACTGATTTCCCTGCATAATTTGACGAAAATAATCCCAAGCAATTATGTACACTACAGTTCCGCCGAGACAAAGACCTACGGCTTAGAAGCCATGGTAACAGCGTTGCCAACCTGATCAGAAGATATTATCGTACGTAGCACTTAAAATTATCGTTTTTGTCCTAAAATTATCGTACATTTTGTTTCCAGTCTCAATATCAAGCTATTATTATTTTACAGCTAAATCTTTATTTAAGAAGCTCCATTGAAAAAAATCTGACTTTCCTTCAATAATATGTTTTCTTGTGAAAATTTATCTACATTAAGTAGCTAGTAATTACTAGCTTCTTGATCGGTTTCTTGCTCCCGCCAAGTGAACTTTGTGGTGGACAAACACCGTGTGCGTGGGTTTCCTCGGGGTTCTCCTGTTTCCTCCCACTTTCTTCACTCCACCATTTCATTCATTACTCATCATCACCGTCTCCTCTAGCCTAACCGGCATAACCGTGGGACGTAAAACTCAAAGATTTCATTTCCTTTTTTGATCGGATTCTTGTGTGCGTGATAGTGGTCCACGATTTGATTGTAGGTTTGATTACGTGTCTGCAGTACAAATATTAGTAGTGGTTTGTAGCAATCGTACAGTATGTTCCATCTCATACAGTATCGGTGTTCAAAGTGTATGTTAAACTGCAGTGATCCGATTAACCAATTACCTAATAATAATAATAAAACTTTGTAAGCAGCTGAATTGTTTTTATGATTTTAAAGTACGATAAACGTAAAATGTAGCTAACAGTGTAACATAGAAGTTTTAAATTACTACCTGATTAACTTCAATTTGCCTGCGTCACTTTCCTTCTCGAGGCGTTGGTCATCTTTGTAATGTTTTAAGTAATTTTGTCACATACTTGTATGTTCAAAAATTCATATATTGTTTTCCACAATAAATGAATTTCTTTCGAATTTCAAATACCTCCAGAATTATCTTTGCTTCTTACCAGGAATTGTTAAATTATCGTATATTTTCCTATTATCGTACACCAGCTATCGTACGTCGTACAGGGGTCAAAATTATCGTATGATTCGATAATTATCGTACATGTTGGCAACGCTGCATGGTAATTGGATCAAAGTGGTCGATGTCAAATATAGAAATAGAAGGAGACAAAATAGGATAGGTGACTAGTTTTCGATACCTTGATAGTATTATTAATGATGATATGAAGTGTGAACCTAAAATAAAAGCCAGGATACGAATAGCGAAAGAAGCCTTTAGGAGGAAGATAAGACCATTTTGTGGGACCTTGAAGAAAGAGTTGAGAAAGACTTAAAAATTGCTTCGTGTGGAGTATTGTGCTGTATCGGGCAGAAACATGAACATTAGGCAAAAAATGATGGAAATGATTGAAAGCGTTCGAAATGTGGGTGTGGAGAAGATTGAAGAGAATTAGCTTAGTCAATCGGAAAATGAATGAGAGGGTGTTAGAAATGGTGAGGGAGAAAAGAACAATTTTAGATATTATTGAGAACAGGAAGATTAACTGGGGGAACTGTATCATGAGGAACGTGTTAGAGACTATGGTGGCAGGAAAGAGAGGCTAAATTGGTAATATCAAAACAGAAAAATCCTACATGAAGACGAAGAGGTCAGTGGAAGACCGTGCAACACGGAAGCTTCTCAGTTACAGCAACTTTTCTGCCAATAATAGCAGAATACCTATAACGATGACTTTTATGTTTTATGTGTAACAGTTTCCGATCAAAATTATTCTGCGTTACTATGTGAAACTATATATGTTTGCCATACATGTAAGTTCTCAATAGCACATACCTTCCGTTTCTTTTTTTTTTATTTCTGAAAATAGTGAGATATTCCTTTTTTTGTCTGATAATTCTGGCAACCCTAGTACCATCAGATGCAGTATGACATTAAAAATGTCCTCATAACCATTAGCAGTAACTTGAACTTCGAAGTAATATTAAGACTAACTGAATAGCAGGTGATTGCGGCTCCCAGTATTACAGTCCCGCCGCCACATTTTAACAAGTAGGAAGCAGGCTGTCTTGAGCATACGCCTCTTTGCGTGTCCGACATACGTACAGTAAGTTAGTCTGTTGTGGAAACAAGTAATAGAAAGATATATTACTCCATCGGATCACATTACTCTCTTTGAATCACATTACTCTCATGGACAATAAATGTTATGTACACTCATGTCCAAAATTATTGTCGCATATTTATAAATATATTGTTGTCGGAATATAATTTGATAACGAATTCGCACGGTATTTCTTATAATGTTAGTATGTGTATAGTCGGTAAAGACATATATGTGGTAAATTTCATGTCAAAAGAGCAGTAAATAAGAACAATAAAACGAAAATAAACCTTTCTTGACCATTTTGCAACATTTTGTTTTACTCACTCTAATTTTCGTATTTATAATTCTTTTCCTATGAAGTTTACCACACATATACATTTCCCGATTATACACATAGTATCAGTATTAAAAGTACCATGCAAAATCATTATCAAATTATATTCTTACAAGAAGACAGTTATACATATGCGACAATCATTTTGGACATGAGTGAACTTCGTGCTACTGTGTTGGCTGAAGTGAGCGAAAGTTTCACAGTCGCAACACGGCCGCAAATATTGAAGATACGCAGATCATGTCTAATTGTGTATTCAAAGACATGTTCTTCCAGAAGCTGATTAAATTCTGTAGTCAATTGTCCCCGCGTTGGTTTTACGGTTCTTTGTAACAATTTTCTTCCATGTACTCTCTCAGTTAGACCTGATTTAAGTTTGTTAGTTCTCTTCTCTGATAATTCTTTACGAGTTCTATACGTTGTCATCATCTTCGGCACGTTTCCCCTCACTACACGTAGAGTATATGCACCCGAAATTTGCACTATTTGGAAATCGAAGAGGTCTTGTATTTTGCATCACAAACGTCTGGCATGGGTAAGGGTGCCGATCGTAGGGG